>NC_079202.1:21620863-21806234 GCF_026745355.1 Beta vulgaris subsp. vulgaris
TCTTTAATGAAATTGGGCATAAAGATTGAATCTTTATATTGATAGGCTTTGTTGTTAGCTCGAGAACTAGAAGATCTTTAATGACCTTCTATTAGGATCTACAAAACCTCAATTTGTAAGTTCAATGCAATGCACTCGAATTGTTAAATTAAAACACACACACACACCTGATTTAGGAATTAGACTCACAAACATAATAGGACCCCTATATCATTCAAAAACTAAAAAAAAATTATAAAGCAAATGATGTGTTTGTGGATAGTAAAAATCAATAACAAGTCTCCTCGAACTCACTTCTACTTTTTTGAAAGATTCGATCTATATATATTAAATAGGGCATAAAGATTGAACTTTATATTGAATAGGCTTTGTTGTTAGCTCGAGAACTAGAGGATCTTTCATTAACCTCTATTAGGATCCACACAAACCTCAATTTGTAAGTTCAATGCAATGCACTCGAATTGTTAAATTAAAATACACACACACCTGATTTGAGGGAATTAGACTCACAAACATAATAGGACCCCCATATCATTAAAAAACTAAAAAATAAAATTATAAAGCAAATGATGTGTTTGTGGATATTAAAATCAATAACAAGTCTCAAAACACTCGAATCTCCCTTGTACTTGTTGAAAGATTCGATCATTATATGAAATAGGGTATAAAGATTGAATCTTTATATTGAATAAGCTTTGTTGTTAGCTCGAGAACTAGAGGATCTTTCATTAACCTCTATTAGGATCCACACAATTACAACAATTTGTAAATTCAATGCAATGCACTCGAATTGTTAAATTAAAATACACACACACCTGATTTGAGGGAATTAGACTCACAAACATATAGGACCCCCATATCATTAAAAAAATAAAAAAAAAATATAAAGCAAATGATGTGTTTGTGGATAGTAAAATCAATAACAAGTCTCAAACACTCAATCTCACTTCTACTTGTTGAAAGATTCGATCTTTATATGAAATAGGGCATAAAATTGAATCTTTATATTAATAGGCTTTGTTGTTAGCTCGAGAACTAGAGGATCTTTCATTAACCTCTATTAGGATCACCAAACCTCAATTTGTAAGTTCAATGCAATGCACTCGAATTGTTAAATTAAAACACACACACACACTGATTTGAGGAATTAGACTCACAAACATAATAGACCCTATATCATTCAATAACTAAAAAAAAAGAATTATAAAGCAAATGATGTGTTTGTGGATAGTAAATCAATAACAAGTCTCAAAACACCCGAATCTCCCTTGCACTTGTTGAAAGATTCGATCTTTATATGAAATAGGGCATAAAGATTAAACCTATATTGATAGGCTTTGTTGTTAGCTCGAGAACTAGAGGATCTTTCATTAACCTCTATTAGGATCCACACAAACCTCAATTTGTAAGTTCAATGCAATGCACTCGAATTGTTAAATTAAAATACACACACACCTGTATTTGAGGGAATTAGACTCACAAACATAATAGGAACCCATATCATTAAAAAACTAAAAAAAAAATTATAAGCAAATATGTGTTTGTGGATAGTAAATCAATAACAAGTCTCAAAACACTCGAATCTCCCTGTACTTGTTGAAAGATTCGATCTTTATATGAAATAGGGATAAAGATTGAATCTTTATATTGAATAGGCTTTGTTGTTAGCTCGAGAACTAGAGGATCTTTCATTAACCTCTATTAGGATCCACACAAACCAATTTGTAATTCAATGCAATGCACTCGAATTGTTAAATTAAAACACACACACTGATTTGAGGGAATTAGACTCACAAACATAATAGGATCCCCATATCATTAAAAACTAAAAAAAAAAATATAAAGCAAATGATGTGTTTGTGGATAGTAAAATCAATAAAAGTCTCAAAACACTCGAATCTCACTTCTACTTGTTGAAAGATTCGATCTTTATATGAAATAGGGCATAAAATTGAATCTTTATATTAATAGGCTTTGTTGTTAGCTCGAGAACTAGAGGATCTTTCATTAACCTCTATTAGGATCCAAACCTCAATTTGTAAGTTCAATGCAATGCACTCGAATTGTTAAATTAAAACACACACACACCTGATTTAGGAATTAGACTCACAAACATAATAGACCCTATATCATTCAAACTAAAAAAAGAATATAAAGCAAATGATGTGTTTGTGGATAGTAAAATCAATAACAAGTCTCAAAACACCGAATCTCCTTGTACTTGTTGAAAGATTCGATCTTTATATGAAATAGGGTAAAAGATGGAATCTTATATTGAAAGGCTTTGTTGATAGCTCGAGAACTAGGGGATCTTTCATTAACCTCTATTAGGATCCACACAAACACAATTTTAATTCAATGCAATGCACTCGAATTGTTAAATTAAAATACAACACACCTATTTGAGGGAATTAGACTCACAAACATAATAGGACCCCATATCATTAAAAACTAAAAAAAAATTATAAAGCAAATGATGTGTTTGTGGATAGTAAAATCAATAACAAGTCTCAAAAAACTCGAATCTCACTTGTACTTGTTGAAAGATTCGATCTTTATATGAAATAGGGATAAAGATTGAATCTTTATATTGAATAGGCTTTGTTGTTAGCTCGAGAACTAGAGGATCTTTATTAACCTCTATTAGGATCCACACAAACCAATTTGTAATTCAATGCAATGCACTCGAATTGTTAAATTAAAATACACACACACCTGATTTGAGGGAATTAGACTCACAAACATAATAGGACCCCCATATCATTAAAAACTAAAAAAAAAATTATAAAGCAAATGATGTGTTTGTGGATAGTAAAATCAATAACAAGTCTCAAAACACTCGAATCTCCCTTGACTTGTTGAAAGATTCGATCTTTATATGAAATAGGGCATAAAGATTGAACTTATATTGAATAGGCTTTGTTGTTAGCTCGAGAACTAGAGGATCTTTCATTAACCTCTATTAGGATCCACACAAACCTCAATTTGTAAGTTCAATGCAATGCACTCGAATTGTTAAATTAAAATACACACACACCTATTTGAGGGAATTAGACTCACAAACATAATAGGACCCCCATATCATTAAAAACTAAAAAAAAAATTATAAAGCAAATGATGGTTTGTGGATAGTAAAATCAATAACAAGTCTCAAAAACTCGAATCTCACTTGTACTTGTTGAAAGATTCGATCTTTATATGAAATAGGGATAAAGATTGAATCTTTATATTGAATAGGCTTTGTTGTTAGCTCGAGAACTAGAGGATCTTTATTAACCTCTATTAGGATCACACAAACACAATTTGTAATTCAATGCAATGCACTCGAATTGTTAAATTAAAATACACACACACCTGATTTGAGGGAATTAGACTCACAAACATAATAGGACCCATATCATTAAAAAACTAAAAAAAAAATTATAAAGCAAATGATGTGTTTGTGGATAGTAAAATCAATAACAAGTCTCTAAACACTCGAATCTCACTTCTACTTGTTGAAAGATTCGATCTTTATATGAAATAGGGCATAAAAATTGAATCTTTATATTGAATAGGCTTTGTTGTTAGCTCGAGAACTAGAGGATCTTTCATTAACCTCTATTAGGATCACACAAACCTCAATTTGTAAGTTCAATGCAATGCACTCGAATTGTTAAATTAAAACACACACACACCTGATTTGAGGGAATTAGACTCACAAACATAATAGACCCCTATATCATTCAAAACTAAAAAAGAATAATAAAGCAAATGATGTGTTTGTGGATAGTAAAATCAATAACAAGTCTCAAAACACCGAATCTCACTTCTACTTGTTGAAAGATTCGATCTTTATATTAAATAGGGCATAAAGATTAAAACTTTATATTGAATAGGCTTTGTTGTTAGCTCGAGAACTAGAGGATCTTTTATTAACCTCTATTAGGATCCACACAAACCTCAATTTGTAAGTTCAATGCAATGCACTCGAATTGTTAAATTAAAATACACACACACCTGATTTGAGGGAATTAGACTCACAAACATAATAGGACCCCCATATCATTAAAAACTAAAAAAAAAATTATAAAGCAAATGATGTGTTTGTGGATAGTAAAATCAATAACAAGTCTCAAAACACTCGAATCTCCTTTGTACTTGTTGAAAGATTCGATCTTTATATGAAATAGGGCATAAAGATTGAATCTTTTTATTGAATAGGCTTTGTTGTTAGCTCGAGAACTAGAGGATCTTTCATTAACCTCTATTAGGATCCACACAAACCTCAATTTGTAAGTTCAATGCAATGCACTCGAATTGTTAAATTAAAATACACACACACTGATTTGAGGGAATTAGACTCACAAACATAATAGGACACCCATATCATTAAAAAACAAAAAATAAAATATAAAGCAAATGATGTGTTTGTGGATAGTAAAATCAATAACAAGTCTCAAAACACACGAATCTCCTTGTACTTGTTAAAGATTCGATCTTTATATGAAATAGGGATAAAGATTGAATCTTTATATTGAATAGGCTTTGTTGTTAGCTCGAGAACTAGAGGATCTTTCATTAACCTCTATTAGGATCCACACAACAAATTTGTAATTCAATGCAATGCACTCGAATTGTTAAATTAAAACACACACACCTGATTTGAGGGAATTAGACTCACAAACATAATAGGACCCCCATATCATTAAAAAACAAAAAAAAAATTATAAAGCAAATGATGTGTTTGTGGATAGTAAAATCAATAACAAGTCTCAAAACACACGAATCTCACTTCTACTTGTTGAAAGATTCGATCTTTATATGAAATAGGGCATAAAGATTGAATCTTTATATTGAATAGGCTTTGTTGTTAGCTCGAGAACTAGAGGATCTTTCATTAACCTTTATTAGGATCCACACAAACCTCAATTTGTAAGTTCAATGCAATGCACTCGAATTGTTAAATTAAAATACACACACACTTATTTGAGGGAATTAGACTCACAAACATAATAGGACCCCATATCATTAAAAAACTAAAAAAAAAATTATAAAGCAAATGATGTGTTTGTGGATAGTAAAATCAATAACAAGTCTCAAAACACTCGAATCTCACTTTTACTTGTTGAAAGATTCGATCTTTATATGAAATAGGGCATAAAGATTGAATCTTATATTGAATAGGCTTTGTTGTTAGCTCGAGAACTAGAGGATCTTTCATTAACCTCTATTAGGATCCACACAAACCTCAATTTGTAAGTTCAATGCAATGCACTCGAATTGTTAAATTAAATACACACACACCTATTTGAGGAATTAGACTCACAAACATAATAGGACCCCATATCATTAAAAACTAAAAAAAAAATTATAAAGCAAATGATGTGTTTGTGGATAGTAAAATCAATAACAAGTCTCAAAAACTCGAATCTCACTTCATCTTGTTGAAAGATTCGATCTTTATATGAAATAGGGATAAAGATTGAATCTTTATATTGAATAGGCTTTGTTGTTAGCTCGAGAACTAGAGGATCTTTCATTAACCTCTATTAGGATCCACACAAACAATTTTTAAGTTCAATGCAATGCACTCGAATTGTTAAATTAAAATACACACACACACCTGATTTGAGGGAATTAGACTCACAAACATAATAGGACCCATATCATTACAAAACTAAAAAAAAAAATTATAAAGCAAATGATGTGTTTGTGGATAGTAAAATCAATAACAAGTCTCAAACACTCGAATCTCACTTCTACTTGTTGAAAGATTCGATCTTTAATGAAATAGGGCATAAAGATTGAATCTTTATATTAATAGGCTTTGTTGTTAGCTCGAGAACTAGAGGATCTTTCATTAACTCTATTAGGATCCACACAAACCTCAATTTGTAAGTTCAATGCAATGCACTCGAATTGTTAAATTAAAACACACACACACACACTGATTTGAGGGAATTAGACTCACAAAATAATAGACTCTATATCATTCAATAACTAAAAAAAAGAATATAAAGCAAATGATGTGTTTGTGGATAGTAAAATCAATAACAAGTCTCAAAACACCCGAATCTCCCTTGCACTTGTTGAAAGATTCGATCTTTATATGAAATAGGGCATAAAGATTGAATCTTTATATTGAATAGGCTTTGTTGTTAGCTCGAGAACTAGAGGATCTTTCATTAACCTCTATTAGGATCCACACAAACCTCAATTTGTAAGTTCAATGCAATGCACTCGAATTGTTAAATTAAAATACACACACACTGATTTGAGGGAATTAGACTCACAAATAATAGGACCCCCATATCATTAAAAACTAAAAAAAAATATAAAGCAAATGATGTGTTTGTGGATAGTAAAATCAATAACAAGTCTCAAAACACTCGAATCTCCCTTGTACTTGTTGAAAGATTGAATCTTTATATTGAATAGGCTTTGTTGTTAGCTCGAGAACTAGAGGATCTTTCATTAACCTCTATTAGGATCCACACAAACAACAATTTGTAAATTCAATGCAATGCACTCGAATTGTTAAATTAAAATACACACACACCTGATTTGAGGGAATTAGACTCACAAACATATAGGAACCCAATATCATTACAAAACTAAAAAAAACAATTATAAAGCAAATGATGTGTTTGTGGATAGTAAAATCAATAACAAGTCTCTAAACACACGAATCTCACTTCTACTTGTTGAAAGATTCGATCTTTATATGAAATAGGGCATAAAAATTGAATCTTTATCTCTATTATATAAGGGAAGGGGGGAGCAATGGTGTCCTTTTTTGAAATGCCTATTTTGCCCCCTTCCTTTTCTAAATTATAAAAGGAATGTCAAATCAAAATCGGCACTCAAAGAAAACTACCGAAAATTAACAACACTCACTCACAAATCACTTAAAAGAAGAAACTGTACAAATCACTCATACAGTTGAGAAAATCACGTTACAAAAATCATGCATATCACTCAAATAATCAGGAAACTTAATTAAAACTTAAAATTAACATACAAACTAAAACTAATAACCTAGAACGTCAATACATACAAAAACATTTACAAAAATTTACTTACAAATCAATATTCTCAAGAACCATTGACAATTAATGATGACTCGTGATAAAAATAGAGGTGTATTTGAAGTGAAATCAGAATTTAGAAGTTAGACAAGGAAAAAAAATTATTTTCTTTTTTATAGTATTTAGAATTTAGAAGTTAGTACTGTACTTAATTCAAAAATCAACTAAAAAATTATAATATTAGAAATCATAAATAAATTCAATAAAATTTCTATTTTGTTCATAGAATTTAACTTTGAAAAGTAAAAAAAATAAAAAGACAAAAATAATGGTGAGAGACTTAAGTGACAGAAAATGAACCACTCAAATTTTGCAACTAAAAACAATTATACTTCATATGTCTAATGTTCAAATTTTGACTCTTATGCCGAAGAAAATCGAGTTTCTGTTTCGAAAAAAATCCAAGCACGCATCGCGTGCAAAAAATTCTATTATTCAATAGGCTTTGTTGTTAGCTCGAGAACTAGAAGATCTTTCATTAACCTCTATTAGGATCTACACAAACCTCAATTTGTAAGTTCAATGCAATGCACTCGAATTGTTAAATTAAAACACACACACACACACCTGATTTGAGGGAATTAGACTCACAAACATAATAGACCCTATATCATTCAAAACTAAAAAAAAATATTAAAGCAAATGATGTGTTTGTGGATAGTAAAATCAATAACAAGTCTCAAAACACCGAATCTCACTTCTACTTGTTGAAAGATTCGATCTTTATATGAAATAGGGCATAAAGATTGAATCTTTATATTGAATAGGCTTTGTTGTTAGCTCGAGAACTAGAGGATTTTCATTAACCTCTATTAGGATCCACCAAACCTCAATTTGTAAGTTCAATGCAATGCACTCGAATTGTTAAATTAAAACACACACACCTGATTTGGGGAATTAGACTCACAAACATAATAGGACCCCTATCATTAAAAACTAAAAAAAAAATTATAAAGCAAATGATGTGTTTGTGGATAGTAAAATCAATAACAAGTCTCAAAACACTCGAATCTCACTTCTACTTGTTGAAAGATTCGATCTTTATATGAAATAGGGCATAAAGATTGAATCTTTATATTGAATAGGCTTTGTTAGCTCGAGAACTAGAGGATCTTTCATTAACCTCTATTAGGATCCACACAAACTCAATTTGTAAGTTCAATGCAATGCACTCGAATTTTAAATTAAAACACACACACCTGATTTGAGGGAATTAGACTCACAAACATAATAGGACCCCTATATCATTACAAAACTAAAAAAAAAATTATAAAGCAAATGATGTGTTTGTGGATAGTAAAATCAATAACAAGTCTAAAACACTCGAATCTCACTTCTACTTGTTGAAAGATTCGATCTTTATATGAAATAGGGCATAAAGATTGAATCTTTATATTGAATAGGCTTTGTTGTTAGCTCGAGAACTAGAGGATCTTTCATTAACCTCTATTAGGATCCACACAAACCTCAATTTGTAAGTTCAATGCAATGCACTCGAATTGTTAAATTAAAACACACACACACCTGATTTGAGGGAATTAGACTCACAAACATAATAGGACCCCTATATCATTCAAAAACTAAAAAAAAAATTATAAAGCAAATGATGTGTTTGTGGATAGTAAAATCAATAACAAGTCTCAAAACACTCGAATCTCATTTCTACTTGTTGAAAGATTCGATCTTTATATGAAATAGGGCATAAAGATTGAATCTTTATATTGAATAGGCTTTGTTGTTAGCTCGAGAACTAGAGGATCTTTCATTAACCTCTATTAGGATCCCACAAACATCAATTTGTAAGTTCAATGCAATGCACTCGAATTGTTAAATTAAAAACACACACACCTGATTTGAGGGAATTAGACTCACAAACATAATAGGACCCCCATATCATTAACAAAAAAAAAAAATTATAAAGCAAATGATGTGTTTGTGGATAGTAAAATCAATAACAAGTCTCAAAACACTCGAATCTCACTTCTACTTGTTGAAAGATTCGATCTTTATATGAAATAGGGCATAAAGATTGAATCTTTATATTGAAGATGAAGTCTCTAAACACTCGAACCTCTATTAGGATCTACGCAAACCTCAATTTGTAAGTTCAATGCAATGCACTCGAATTGTTAAATTAAAAACAACACACACACCTGATTTGAGGGAATTAGACTCACAAACATAATAGGACCCCTATATCATTAAAAACTAAAAAAAAAATTATAAAGCAAATGATGTGTTTGTGGATAGTAAAATCAATAACAAGTCTCAAAACACTCGAATCTCACTTCTACTTGTTGAAAGATTCGATCTTTATATGAAATAGGGCATAAAGATTGAATCTTTATATTGAATAGGCTTTGTTGTTAGCTCGAGAACTAGGGGATCTTTCATTAACCTCTATTAGGATCCACACAAACCTCAATTTGTAAGTTCAATGCAATGCACTCGAATTGTTAAATTAAAAACACACACACCTGATTTGAGGGAATTAGACTCAAAAACATAATAGGACCCCCATATCATTAAAAACTAAAAAAAAAAATTATAAAGCAAATGATGTGTTTGTGGATAGTAAAATCAATAACAAGTCTCAAAACACTCGAATCTCACTTCTACTTGTTGAAAGATTCGATCTTTATATGAAATAGGGCATAAAGATTGAATCTTTATATTGAATAGGCTTTGTTGTTAGCTCGAGAACTAGAGGATCTTTCATTAACCTCTATTAGGATCCACACAACCTCAATTTGTAAGTTCAATGCAATGCACTCGAATTGTTAAATTAAAACACACACACCTGATTTGAGGGAATTAGACTCACAAACATAATAGGACCCCCATATCATTAAAAAACTAAAAAAAAAATTATAAAGCAAATGATGTGTTTGTGGATAGTAAAATCAATAACAAGTCTAAAACACTCGAATCTCACTTCTACTTGTTAAAGATTCGATCTTTATATGAAATAGGGCATAAAGATTGAATCTTTATATTGAATAGGCTTTGTTGTTAGCTCGAGAACTAGAGGATCTTTCATTAACCTCTATTAGGATCCACAAAAACCTCAATTTGTAAGTTCAATGCAATGCACTCGAATTGTTAAATTAAAACACACACCACCTAGGGGGAATTAGACTCACAAACATAATAGGACCCCATATCATTAAAAACTAAAAAAAAAATTATAAAGCAAATGATGTGTTTGTGGATAGTAAAATCAATAACAAGTCTCAAAACACTCGAATCTCACTTTTACTTGTTGAAAGATTCGATCTTTATATGAAATAGGGCATAAAGATTGAATCTTTATATTGAATAGGCTTTGTTGTTAGCTCGAGAACTAGAGGATCTTTCATTACCTCTATTAGGATCCACACAAACCTCAATTTGTAAGTTCAATGCAATGCACTCGAATTGTTAAATTAAAACACACAAACACACACCTGATTTGAGGGAATTAGACTCACAAACATAATAGGACCCCATATTCATTAAAAACTAAAAAAAAAATTATAAAGCAAATGATGTGTTTGTGGATAGTAAAATCAATAACAAGTCTCAAAACACTCGAATCTCACTTCTACTTGTTGAAAGATTCGATCTTTATATGAAATAGGGCATAAAGATTGAATCTTTATATTGAATAGGCTTTGTTGTTAGCTCGAGAACTAAAGGATCTTTCATTAACCTCTATTAGGATCCACACAAACCTCAATTTGTAAGTTCAATGCAATGCACTCGAATTGTTAAATTAAAATACACACACACCTGATTTGAGGGAATTAGACTCACAAACATAATAGGACCCCCATATCATTAAAAACTAAAAAAAAATTATAAAGCAAATGATGTGTTTGTGGATAGTAAAATCAATAACAAGTCTAAAACACTCGAATCTCACTTCTACTTGTTGAAAGATTCGATCTTTATATGAAATAGGGCATAAAGATTGAATCTTTATATTGAATAGGCTTTGTTGTTAGCTCGAGAACTAAGGATCTTTCATTAACCTCTATTAGGATCCACAAAAACCTCAATTTGTAAGTTCAATGCAATGCACTCGAATTGTTAAATTAAAACACACACACACCTGATTTGAGGGAATTAGACTCACAAACATAATAGGACCCCCATATCATTAAAAACTAAAAAAAAATTATAAAGCAAATGATGTGTTTGTGGATAGTAAAATCAATAACAAGTCTCAAAACACTCGAATCTCATTCTACTTGTTGAAAGATTCGATCTTTATATGAAATAGGGCATAAAGATTGAATCTTTATATTGAATAGGCTTTGTTGTTAGCTCGAGAACTAGAGGATCTTTCATTAACCTCTATTAGGATCCACACAAACCTCAATTTGTAATTCAATGCAATGCACTCGAATTGTTAAATTAAAACACACACACCTGATTTGAGGGAATTAGACTCACAAACATAATAGGATCCCCATATCATTAAAACTAAAAAAAAAAAATTATAAAGCAAATGATGTGTTTGTGGATAGTAAAATCAATAACAAGTCTCAAAACACTCGAATCTCACTTCTACTTGTTGAAAGATTCGATCTTTATATGAAATAGGGCATAAAGATTGAATCTTTATATTGAAATTTTGTTGTTAGCTCGAGAACTGGAGGATCTTTCATTAACCTCTATTAGGATCCACACAAACCTCAATTTGTAAGTTCAATGCAATGCACTCGAATTGTTAAATTAAAATACACCACACCTGATTTGAGGGAATTAGACTCACAAACATAATAGGACACCCATATCATTAAAAAAAAAAAAAAAAAATTATAAAGCAAATGATGTGTTTGTGGATAGTAAAATCAATAACAAGTCTCAAAACACTCGAATCTCACTTCTACTTGTTGAAAGATTCGATCTTTATATGAAATAGGGCATAAAGATTGAATCTTTATATTGAATAGGCTTTGTTGTTAGCTCGAGAACTAGAGGATCTTTCATTAACCTCTATTAGGATCCACACAAACCTCAATTTGTAAGTTCAATGCAATGCACTCGAATTGTTAAATTAAAACACACACACACCTGATTTGAGGGAATTAGACTCACAAACATAATAGGACCCCATATCATTAAAACTAAAAAAAAAAATTATAAAGCAAATGATGTGTTTGTGGATAGTAAAATCAATAACAAGTCTCAAAACACTCGAATCTCACTTCTACTTGTTGAAAGATTCGATCTTTATATGAAATAGGGCATAAAGATTGAATCTTTATATTGAATAGGCTTTGTTGTTAGCTCGAGAACTAGAGGATCTTTCATTAACCTCTATTAGGATCCACACAAACCTCAATTTGTAAGTTCAATGCAATGCACTCGAATTGTTAAATTAAAATACACACACACCTGATTTGAGGGAATTAGACTCACAAACATAATAGGACCCCCATATCATTACAAACTAAAAAAAAAATTATAAAGCAAATGATGTGTTTGTGGATAGTAAAATCAATAACAAGTCTCAAAACACTCGAATCTCACTTCTACTTGTTGAAAGATTCGATCTTTATATGAAATAGGGCATAAAGATTGAATCTTTATATTGAATAGGCTTTGTTGTTAGCTCGAGAACTAGAGGATCTTTCATTAACCTCTATTAGGATCCACAAAAACCTCAATTTGTAAGTTCAATGCAATGCACTCGAATTGTTAAATTAAAATACACACACACCTGATTTGAGGGAATTAGACTCACAAACATAATAGGACCCCCATATCATTAAAAAACAAAAAAAAATTATAAAGCAAATGATGTGTTTGTGGATAGTAAAATCAATAACAAGTCTAAAACACTCGAATCTCACTTCTACTTGTTGAAAGATTCGATCTTTATATGAAATAGGGCATAAAGATTGAATCTTTATATTGAATAGGCTTTGTTGTTAGCTCGAGAACTAGGGGATCTTTCATTAACCTCTATTAGGTTCCACACAAACCTCAATTTGTAATTCAATGCAATGCACTCGAATTGTTAAATTAAAACACACACACCTGATTTGAGGGAATTAGACTCACAAACATAATAGGACCCCCATATCATTAAAAACTAAAAAAAAAATTATAAAGCAAATGATGTGTTTGTGGATAGTAAAATCAATAACAAGTCTCAAAACACTCGAATCTCACTTCTACTTGTTGAAAGATTCGATCTTTATATGAAATAGGGCATAAAGATTGAATCTTTATATTGAATATTTGTTGTTAGTTAGAGAACTAGAGGATCTTTCATTAACCTCTATTAGGATCCACACAAACCTCAATTTGTAAGTTCAATGCAATGCACTCGAATTGTTAAATTAAAACACACACACCTGATTGAGGGAATTAGACTCACAAACATAATAGGACCCCCATATCATTAAAAAACAAAAAAAATTATAAAGCAAATGATGTGTTTGTGGATAGTAAAATCAATAACAAGTCTCAAAACACTCGAATCTCACTTCTACTTGTTGAAAGATTCGATCTTTATATGAAATAGGGCATAAAGATTGAATCTTTATATTGAATAGGCTTTGTTGTTAGCTCGAGAACTAGAGGATCTTTCATTAACCTCTATTAGGATCCACACAACCTCAATTTGTAATTCAATGCAATGCACTCGAATTGTTAAATTAAAACACACACACCTGATTTGAGGGAATTAGACTCACAAACATAATAGGACCCCCATATCATTAAAAACTAAAAAAAAATTATAAAGCAAATGATGTGTTTGTGGATAGTAAAATCAATAACAAGTCTCAAAACACTCGAATCTCACTTCTACTTGTTGAAAGATTCGATCTTTATATGAAATAGGGCATAAAGATTGAATCTTTATATTGAATAGGCTTTGTTGTTAGCTCGAGAACTAGAGATCTTTCATTAACCTCTATTAGGATCCACACAAACCTCAATTTGTAAGTTCAATGCAATGCACTCGAATTGTTAAATTAAAAACACACACACCTGATTTGAGGGAATTAGACTCACAAACATAATAGGACCCCATATCATTAAAAACTAAAAAAAAAATTATAAAGCAAATGATGTGTTTGTGGATAGTAAAATCAATAACAAGTCTCAAAACACTCGAATCTCACTTCTACTTGTTGAAAGATTCGATCTTTATATGAAATAGGGCATAAAGATTGAATCTTTATATTGAATATTTGTTGTTAGCTCGAGAACTAGAGGATCTTTCATTAACCTCTATTAGGATCCACACAAACCTCAATTTGTAAGTTCAATGCAATGCACTCGAATTGTTAACACACACCTGATTTGAGGGAATTAGACTCACAAACATAATAGGACCCCATATCATTAAAAAACAAAAAAAAAATTATAAAGCAAATGATGTGTTTGTGGATAGTAAAATCAATAACAAGTCTCAAAACACTCGAATCTCACTTCTACTTGTTGAAAGATTCGATCTTTATATGAAATAGGGCATAAAGATTGAATCTTTATATTGAATAGGCTTTGTTGTTAGCTCGAGAATAGAGGATCTTTCATTAACCTCTATTAGGATCCACACAACCTCAATTTGTAAGTTCAATGCAATGCACTCGAATTGTTAAATTAAAATACACACACACCTGATTTGAGGGAATTAGACTCACAAACATAATAGGACCCCTATATCATTCAAAAACTAAAAAAAAGAATTATAAAGCAAATGATGTGTTTGTGGATAGTAAAATCAATAACAAGTCTCAAAACACTCGAATCTCACTTCTACTTGTTGAAAGATTCGTTTTATATGAAATAGGGCATAAAGATTGAATCTTTATATTGAATAGGCTTTGTTGTTAGCTCGAGAACTAGAGGATCTTTCATTAACCTCTATTAGGATCCACACAAACCTCAATTTGTATATTCAATGCAATGCACTCGAATTGTTAAATTAAAAACCACACACACCTGATTTGAGGGAATTAGACTCACAAACATAATGGACCCCATATCATTCAAAACTAAAAAAAAAAATTATAAAGCAAATGATGTGTTTGTGGATAGTAAAATCAATAACAAGTCTCAAAACACTCGAATCTCACTTCTACTTGTTGAAAGATTCGATCTTTATATGAAATAGGCATAAAGATTGAATCTTTATATTGAATAGGCTTTGTTGTTAGCTCGAGAACTAGAGGATCTTTCATTAACCTCTATTAGGATCCACAAAAACCTCAATTTGTAAGTTCAATGCAATGCACTCGAATTGTTAAATTAAAAAACACACACACCTGATTTGAGGGAATTAGACTCACAAACATAATAGAACCCCCATATCATTAAAAACAAAAAAAAAATTATAAAGCAAATGATGTGTTTGTGGATAGTAAAATCAATAACAAGTCTAAAACACTCGAATCTCACTTCTACTTGTTGAAAGATTCGATCTTTATATGAAATAGGGCATAAAGATTGAATCTTTATATTGAATAGGCTTTGTTGTTAGCTCGAGAACTAGAGGATCTTTCATTAACCTCTATTAGGATCCACACAAACCTCAATTTGTAAGTTCAATGCAATGCACTCGAATTGTTAAATTAAAAACACACACACCTGATTTGAGGGAATTAGACTCACAAACATAATAGGACCCCATATCATTAAAAACTAAAAAAAAAATTATAAAGCAAATGATGTGTTTGTGGATAGTAAAATCAATAACAAGTCTCAAAACACTCGAATCTCACTTCTACTTGTTGAAAGATTCGATCTTTATATGAAATAGGGCATAAAGATTGAATCTTTATATTGAATAGCTTTGTTGTTAGCTCGAGAACTAGAGGATCTTTCATTAACCTCTATTAGGATCCACACAAACCTCAATTTGTAAGTTCAATGCAATGCACTCGAATTGTTAAATTAAAACACACACAACCTGTTTGAGGGAATTAGACTCACAAACATAATAGGACCCCTATCATTAAAAACTAAAAAAAAATTATAAAGCAAATGATGTGTTTGTGGATAGTAAAATCAATAACAAGTCTCAAAACACTCGAATCTCACTTCTACTTGTTGAAAGATTCGATCTTTATATGAAATAGGGCATAAAGATTGAATCTTTATATTGAATAGGCTTTGTTGTTAGCTCGAGAACTAGAGGATCTTTCATTAACCTCTATTAGGATCCACACAAACCTCAATTTGTAAGTTCAATGCAATGCACTCGAATTGTTAAATTAAAAACACACACACCTGATTTGAGGGAATTAGACTCACAAACATAATAGGACCCCTATATCATTAAAAACTAAAAAAAAAATTATAAAGCAAATGATGTGTTTGTGGATAGTAAAATCAATAACAAGTCTCAAAACACTCGAATCTCACTTTTACTTGTTGAAAGATTCGATCTTTATATGAAATAGGGCATAAAGATTGAATCTTTATATTGAATAGGCTTTGTTGTTAGCTCGAGAACTAGAGGATCTTTCATTAACCTCTATTAGGATCCACACAAACCTCAATTTGTAAGTTCAATGCAATGCACTCGAATTGTTAAATTAAAAACACACAACACCTGATTTGAGGGAATTAGACTCACAAACATAATAGGACCCCCATATCATTAAAAAACTAAAAAAAAAAATTATAAAGCAAATGATGTGTTTGTGGATAGTAAAATCAATAACAAGTCTCAAAACACTCGAATCTCACTTCTACTTGTTGAAAGATTCGATCTTTATATGAAATAGGGCATAAAGATTGAATCTTTATATTGAATACTTTGTTGTTAGCTCGAGAACTAGAGGATCTTTCATTAACCTCTATTAGGATCCACACAAACCTCAATTTGTAAGTTCAATGCCATGCACTCGAATTGTTAAATTAAAACACACACACCTGATTTGAGGGAATTAGACTCACAAACATAATAGGACCCCCATATCATTAAAAACAAAAAAAAATTATAAAGCAAATGATGTGTTTGTGGATAGTAAAATCAATAACAAGTCTCAAAACACTCGAATCTCACTTCTACTTGTTGAAAGATTCGATCTTTATATGAAATAGGGCATAAAGATTGAATCTTTATATTGAATAGGCTTTGTTGTTAGCTCGAGAACTAGAGGATCTTTCATTAACCTCTATTAGGATCCACACAAACCTCAATTTGTAAGTTCAATGCAATGCACTCGAATTGTTAAATTAAAACACACACACACCTGATTTGAGGGAATTAGACTCACAAACATAATAGGACCCCATATCATTAAAACTAAAAAAAAAATTATAAAGCAAATGATGTGTTTGTGGATAGTAAAATCAATAACAAGTCTCAAAACACTCGAATCTCACTTCTACTTGTTGAAAGATTCGATCTTTATATGAAATAGGGCATAAAGATTGAATCTTTATATTGAATAGGCTTTGTTGTTAGCTCGAGAACTAGAGGATCTTTCATTAACCTCTATTAGGATCCACAAACCTCAATTTGTAATTCAATGCAATGCACTCGAATTGTTAAATTAAAATACACACACACCTGATTTGAGGGAATTAGACTCACAAACATAATGGACCCCATATCATTAAAAACTAAAAAAAAAATTATAAAGCAAATGATGTGTTTGTGGATAGTAAAATCAATAACAAGTCTCAAAACACTCGAATCTCACTTCTACTTGTTGAAAGATTCGATCTTTATATGAAATAGGGCATAAAGATTGAATTTTATATTGAATCTTTGTTGTTAGCTCGAGAACTGAGGATCTTTCATTAACCTCTATTAGGATCCACACAAACCTCAATTTGTAAGTTCAATGCAATGCACTCGAATTGTTAACACACACCTGATTTGAGGGAATTAGACTCACAAACATAATAGGACCCCCATATCAAAAAAACAAAAAAAAATTATAAAGCAAATGATGTGTTTGTGGATAGTAAAATCAATAACAAGTCTCAAAACACTCGAATCTCACTTCTACTTGTTGAAAGATTCGATCTTTATATGAAATAGGGCATAAAGATTGAATCTTTATATTGAATAGGCTTTGTTGTTAGCTCGAGAACTAGAGGATCTTTCATTAACCTCTATTAGGATCCACACAACCTCAATTTGTAATTCAATGCAATGCACTCGAATTGTTAAATTAAAAACACACACACCTGATTTGAGGGAATTAGACTCACAAACATAATAGGACCCCTATATCATTAAAAAACTAAAAAAAATATAAAGCAAATGATGTGTTTGTGGATAGTAAAATCAATAACAAGTCTCAAAACACTCGAATCTCACTTCTACTTGTTGAAAGATTCGATCTTTATATGAAATAGGGCATAAAGATTGAATCTTTATATTGAATAGGCTTTGTTGTTAGCTCGAGAACTAGAGGATCTTTCATTAACCTCTATTAGGATCCACACAACCTCAATTTGTAAGTTCAATGCAATGCACTCGAATTGTTAAATTAAAACACACACACACCTGATTTGAGGGAATTAGACTCACAAACATAATGGACCCCCATATCATTAAAAACTAAAAAAAAATTATAAAGCAAATGATGTGTTTGTGGATAGTAAAATCAATAACAAGTCTCAAAACACTCGAATCTCACTTCTACTTGTTGAAAGATTCGATCTTTATATGAAATAGGGCATAAAGATTGAATCTTTATATTGAATAGGCTTTGTTGTTAGCTCGAGAACTAGAGGATCTTTCATTAACCTCTATTAGGATCCACACAAACCTCAATTTGTAAGTTCAATGCAATGCACTCGAATTGTTAAATTAAAAACACACACACACCTGATTGAGGGAATTAGACTCACAAACATAATAAGACCCCTATATCATTCAAAAACTAAAAAAAAAAATTATAAAGCAAATGATGTGTTTGTGGATAGTAAAATCAATAACAAGTCTCAAAACACTCGAATCTCACTTCTACTTGTTGAAAGATTCGATCTTTATATGAAATAGGGCATAAAGATTGAATCTTTATATTGAATAGGCTTTGTTGTTAGCTCGAGAACTAGAGGATCTTTCATTAACCTCTATTAGGATCCACACAAACCTCAATTTGTAAGTTCAATGCAATGCACTCGAATTGTTAAATTAAAAACACACACACCTGATTTGAGGGAATTAGACTCACAAACATAATAGGACCCCCATATCATTAAAAAACAAAAAAAAAATTATAAAGCAAATGATGTGTTTGTGGATAGTAAAATCAATAACAAGTCTAAAACACTCGAATCTCACTTCTACTTGTTGAAAGATTCGATCTTTATATGAAATAGGGCATAAAGATTGAATCTTTATATTGAATAGGCTTTGTTGTTAGCTCGAGAACTAGAGGATCTTTCATTAACCTCTATTAGGATCCACACAAACCTCAATTTGTAAGTTCAATGCAATGCACTCGAATTGTTAAATTAAAACACACACACACCTGATTTGAGGGAATTAGACTCACAAACATAATAGGACCCCCATATCATTAAAAAACTAAAAAAAAAATTATAAAGCAAATGATGTGTTTGTGGATAGTAAAATCAATAACAAGTCTCAAAACACTCGAATCTCACTTCTACTTGTTGAAAGATTCGATCTTTATATGAAATAGGGCATAAAGATTGAATCTTTATATTGAATATTTGTTGTTAGCTCGAGAACTAGAGGATCTTTCATTAACCTCTATTAGGATCCACACAAACCTCAATTTGTAAGTTCAATGCAATGCACTCGAATTGTTAAATTAAAACACACACACCTGTTTGAGGGAATTAGACTCACAAACATAATAAGACCCCTATATATTTAAAAAATAAAAAAAAATTATAAAGCAAATGATGTGTTTGTGGATAGTAAAATCAATAACAAGTCTCAAAACACTCGAATCTCACTTCTACTTTTTGAAAGATTCGATCTTTATATGAAATAGGGCATAAAGATTGAATCTTTATATTGAATAGGCTTTGTTGTTAGCTCGAGAACTAGAGGATCTTTCATTAACCTCTATTAGGATCCACACAACCTCAATTTGTAAGTTCAATGCAATGCACTCGAATTGTTAAATTAAAAACACACACACACCTGATTTGAGGGAATTAGACTCACAAACATAATAGGACCCCCATATCATTAAAACAAAAAAAAAAAAATTTAAAGCAAATGATGTGTTTGTGGATAGTAAAATCAATAACAAGTCTCAAAACACTCGAATCTCACTTCTACTTGTTGAAAGATTCGATCTTTATATGAAATAGGGCATAAAGATTGAATCTTTATATTGAATAGGCTTTGTTGTTAGCTCGAGAACTAGAGGATCTTTCATTAACCTCTATTAGGATCCACACAAACCTCAATTTGTAAGTTCAATGCAATGCACTCGAATTGTTAAATTAAAAACCACACACACCTGATTTGAGGGAATTAGACTCACAAACATAATAGGACCCCATATCATTAAAAACTAAAAAAAAAAATTATAAAGCAAATGATGTGTTTGTGGATAGTAAAATCAATAACAAGTCTCAAAACACTCGAATCTCACTTCTACTTGTTGAAAGATTCGATCTTTATATGAAATAGGGCATAAAGATTGAATCTTTATATTGAATATTTGTTGTTAGCTCGAGAACTAGAGGATCTTTCATTAACCTCTATTAGGATCCACACAAACCTCAATTTGTAATTCAATGCAATGCACTCGAATTGTTAAATTAAAACACACACACCTGATTTGAGGGAATTAGACTCACAAACATAATAGGACCCCCATATCATTAAAAAACAAAAAAAAAATTATAAAGCAAATGATGTGTTTGTGGATAGTAAAATCAATAACAAGTCTCAAAACACTCGAATCCACTTCTACTTGTTGAAAGATTCGATCTTTATATGAAATAGGGCATAAAGATTGAATCTTTATATTGAATAGGCTTTGTTGTTAGCTCGAGAACTAGAGGATCTTTCATTAACCTCTATTAGGATCCACACAAACCTCAATTTGTAATTCAATGCAATGCACTCGAATTGTTAAATTAAAAACCACACACACCTGATTTGAGGGAATTAGACTCACAAACATAATAGGACCCCATATATCATTAAAACTAAAAAAAAAATTATAAAGCAAATGATGTGTTTGTGGATAGTAAAATCAATAACAAGTCTCAAAACACTCGAATCTCACTTCTACTTGTTGAAAGATTCGATCTTTATATGAAATAGGGCATAAAGATTGAATCTTTATATTGAATAGGCTTTGTTGTTAGCTCGAGAACTAGAGGATCTTTCATTAACCTCTATTAGGATCCACACAAACCTCAATTTGTAATTCAATGCAATGCACTCGAATTGTTAAATTAAAACACACACACCTGATTTGAGGGAATTAGACTCACAAACATAATGGACCCCATATCATTAAAAACTAAAAAAAAAATTATAAAGCAAATGATGTGTTGTGGATAGTAAAATCAATAACAAGTCTCAAAACACTCGAATCTCACTTCTACTTGTTGAAAGATTCGATCTTTATATGAAATAGGGCATAAAGATTGAATCTTTATATTGAATGCTTTGTTGTTAGCTCGAGAACTGAGGATCTTTCATTAACCTCTATTAGGATCCACACAAACCTCAATTTGTAAGTTCAATGCAATGCACTCGAATTGTTAAATTAAAACACACACACCTGATTTGAGGGAATTAGACTCACAAACATAATAGGACCCCATATCTAAAAACAAAAAAAAAATTATAAAGCAAATGATGTGTTTGTGGATAGTAAAATCAATAACAAGTCTCAAAACACTCGAATCTCACTTCTACTTGTTGAAAGATTCGATCTTTATATGAAATAGGGCATAAAGATTGAATCTTTATATTGAATAGGCTTTGTTGTTAGCTCGAGAACTAGAGGATCTTTCATTAACCTCTATTAGGATCCACACAAACCTCAATTTGTAAGTTCAATGCAATGCACTCGAATTGTTAAATTAAAAACACACACACCTGATTTGAGGGAATTAGACTCACAAACATAATAGGACCCCCATATCATTAAACTAAAAAAAAAAAATTATAAAGCAAATGATGTGTTTGTGGATAGTAAAATCAATAACAAGTCTAAAACACTCGAATCTCACTTCTACTTGTTGAAAGATTCGATCTTTATATGAAATAGGGCATAAAGATTGAATCTTTATATTGAATAGGCTTTGTTGTTAGCTCGAGAACTAGAGGATCTTTCATTAACCTCTATTAGGATCCACACAAACCTCAATTTGTAAGTTCAATGCAATGCACTCGAATTGTTAAATTAAAACACACACACACTGATTTGAGGGAATTAGACTCACAAACATAAAGGACCCCTATATCATTCAAAAACTAAAAAAAAATTATAAAGCAAATGATGTGTTTGTGGATAGTAAAATCAATAACAAGTCTCAAAACACTCGAATCTCACTTCTACTTGTTGAAAGATTCGATCTTTATATGAAATAGGGCATAAAGATTGAATCTTTATATTGAATAGGCTTTGTTGTTAGCTCGAGAACTAGAGGATCTTTCATTAACCTCTATTAGGATCACACAAACCTCAATTTGTAAGTTCAATGCAATGCACTCGAATTGTTAAATTAAACAACACACACACACCTGATTTAGGGAATTAGACTCACAAACATAATAGGACCCCATATCATTAAAAACTAAAAAAAAAAATTATAAAGCAAATGATGTGTTTGTGGATAGTAAAATCAATAACAAGTCTCAAAACACTCGAATCTCACTTCTACTTGTTGAAAGATTCGATCTTTATATGAAATAGGGCATAAAGATTGAATCTTTATATTGAATAGGCTTTGTTGTTAGCTCGAGAACTAGAGGATCTTTCATTAACCTCTATTAGGATCCACACAAACCTCAATTTGTAAGTTCAATGCAATGCACTCGAATTGTTAAATTAAAAACACCACACACCTGATTTGAGGGAATTAGACTCACAAACATAATAGGACCCCATATCATTAAAAACAAAAAAAAAATTATAAAGCAAATTATGTGTTTGTGGATAGTAAAATCAATAACAAGTCTCAAAACACTCGAATCTCATTCTTACTTGTTGAAAGATTCGATCTTTATATGAAATAGGGCATAAAGATTGAATCTTTATTTGAATAGGCTTTGTTGTTAGCTCGAGAACTAGAGGATCTTTCATTAACCTCTATTAGGATCCACACAAACCTCAATTTGTAAGTTCAATGCAATGCACTCGAATTGTTAAATTAAAAACACACACACCTGATTTGAGGGAATTAGACTCACAAACATAATAGGACCCCATATCATTAAAAACTAAAAAAAAAATTATAAAGCAAATGATGTGTTTGTGGATAGTAAAATCAATAACAAGTCTCAAAACACTCGAATCTCTCTTGTACTTGTTGAAAGATTCGATTTTATATGAAATAGGGCATAAAGATTGAATCTTTATATTGAATAGGCTTTGTTGTTAGCTCGAGAACTAGAGGATCTTTCATTAACCTCTATTAGGTGTTGACCCTTGAGTTTTGAAGATGACCTAACCACAAAAGACATAGTATATTTTATTATGTTGTTGCAAGGTAATTCATGCTCGAGCTAAGAGAATACTTGATTGAAGATTAAAGCGGAGAATTAATCAAGATCGAAGTAAAGATGTTCGAGAAATGAAGAATCAAGCATGGAATGAAGATTAGAATACATTAGGGTATTTATTAATCTTCTTGTTAAGGTTGAGTAAAGCTTTATTAAGTTCGTGGTGAATTCTCAAAGGAACTTGGTTCTGTTCCCATGAAAGGAACAGACCTGGCACTATAGGAACAAGGCTTAGGAACAAGACTTAATAATTAGGGAACAAGAAAAACTAATTTAGGAACTTCTAAGTGACTAATATTGTGCGCCTAAGTAATTGTGTGCCCATATATTAGTTTTTAGGGATATTTTGACTAAGATCCTATTTTAGGAAGTTAGTTTAAGTTTGTTAGGAAAAGATTTTAAAAGATTTTCTGATTTTAAAATAACTGATTTTCAAAATCTTATCTTTTTAAAATATATATTTTATCTTTTATATTTTTTTTAAAAGATTTAGTTTTCGAAAATTATTATTTCCGGTTTTAAAATGTTTCGGATTTTTGAATATAAAAACTGTTTTCCGGTTTTATAAAAGATTTTGAAAAAGATATTTTTCCTAAAAACTAGCTAAAGTTTTTATTTATTTATTTCCTAAATCTAGATTACACGCCTAAAGTTTACTGCTACATTTATGTAGTTAGTGGATTTAGTGGCTTAAGTTAATTATCCTCCAAGTATTTAATTAAATTAAATAAGTTAATTATTCTCCAAGTTTGCAAAACCACGTATTGTTACTGCTTCTATGAAGTGAAGTAGTGGATTAGTGGATACTTTACATGACTGGAATAATTTAATTTAATTAATTTAAATCATGGAGAACATGTGATAATGGTCTAAGTTAGTGGAAATCATGTCTTGTCTTAATGTCTATAAATAGGCGCCTAATTCATTTGAGCAAATAGTGTCTAACTTGGTTAATTTGTCTTAAGTTATCTAAAGTGTCAGTGCCTTTTCCTTAAGAGAATTCATACTTACATTAATCGATTTTATTACTCTTCCATTGTTTTTACAAAGTGTATTTTTGAGAAAAAGGGTTTGAGTGAACTCTTGTAAGTGTGAGAAAGCTTTGAGTGAAGCAAGAGAAGGAGAAAGAGAAAGAGAAAGAAACTTCGAGTGAAGTTTGAGAGAAAACGTCAGTTGTTGGGAACTGTCGTTGGGAACTTG
This sequence comes from Beta vulgaris subsp. vulgaris, assembly GCF_026745355.1. Classification (NCBI taxonomy): domain Eukaryota; kingdom Viridiplantae; phylum Streptophyta; class Magnoliopsida; order Caryophyllales; family Amaranthaceae; genus Beta; species Beta vulgaris. The sequence continues at coordinate 21,645,779 of NC_079202.1, forward strand.
AGTTGAGTGACTTAAGTTGAGAATCGAGAGAAAAGTAATAGGTTGTAATCAGAGTTGTTTTGGCCTATTATAGTGGAAAGTTGTTTAAAATCCCTTGTGGTCGAGGTTGTTTCTTCCTACTAGGCCTAGGAAGTTTTTCCTCGTAAAATCTCTCGTGTTCCCATTGTTTGTTCCCAAGTTTACTTTTAATTCCGCAAAAAGTAGAGCTTATTCTCTCACTATAATTCACCCCCCTCTTATAGTGCTCATATTATACAACAATTGGTATCAGAGCGGGAACTCTAATATTCAGGAAACCCTGTTGAGTTCAAGATCTTGAAAAATATGAATACTAGAGAGAAACTGGAAGAAGGGTACTCTACGCAGAGGCCACCAATGTTCAATGGTAAGTTTTACACTTACTGGAAGAACAGAATGGAGATCTTTATCAAAGCCGACAATTACCAGGTATGGAGAGTCATAGAGGTAGGTGATTTTGAAGTCACTACCACTAATGACAAAATGAGGTAATTCCTAAATCTATATCTGATTTTGATAAAGCTGATTTCGAAAAGATGGAAATTAATGCTCTTGCTATAAAATTGCTTCATTGTGGTCTTGGTCCTCATGAACACAATCGTGTCATGGGATGTAAAACCGCAAAACAAATTTGGGATCTTCTTGAAGTCACTCATGAAGGTACGAGTGAAGTTAAGAGATCAAAAATAGATCTTTTGATGAACCAATATGAACTTTTTCAAATGAAATCAAAAGAGTCTATCCAAGACATGTTTACACGCTTTACTAATATAATTAATGAGCTAACATCTCTTGGTAAAGTGATTACATCTGAGGAACAGGTACGAAAGGTCCTAAGGAGCCTTCCTAGGGATCGTTGGATGGCTAAGGTAACTGCCTTACAGGAAACTAAGGACTTTACTAAGTTCAATTTGGAACAACTTGCTGGTTCCCTCATGACTCATGAGTTGCAATTGGACAATGAGAATGGAGACATGTCCAAGAAAAAGTCGATTGCCTTAAAAGCTGATGAAAGTGAAGGCTCAGAAACAGATGAAGAAGAATCTGCTCTCATGGTCCGAAAATTCAAAAGAATGTTTAGGAACATGAAGAAAGGTGATTACAAAGGTAAGAATAAGAAATATTCTAACAAACTTGTTTGTCATAAGTGTGGCAGTTCTGAGCACTTCATCAAGGATTGTCCCCAATGGGAACAAGAAAAAGGCAAAGGAAGGGAACAAAGCAGAGATAGGAACAAAGAATACAAAAACTCCTATACTCGATCTGACATGAAGAAAGCTATGGTTGCTGCATGGGGAGACTCTGACTCTGAGGAAGAAGATGATCCTCAACCAAATGAGGAGACTGCAAACTTCTGTCTTATGGCTCTTGACAATTCCGAATCTGATGAAGAGATTGAATCTCTTGAGGCAAGTCTAGACACCATCAAAACTCGTCTTAATTCTTTAAGTAAAGAAAAATTATTTGAGTTTATTGTTGACGCTGTAAATGATTGCAAAGATAAACCATTAAACTAAAACAATGTCAAATGCTTTAAGTGTAGCAAAGGAACATACCTCTTGGCTTAAAAGTGTTCGATTGATATTGAGAAAAGATTTTTCGAATTGTTTGACAAAAATCTTAAATTAAAAGAGGATTTCGAAAATCTTAAAAATGAGAACTACTTGTTAAGCTTGAGTTATCACAACTAAAAGAGTTTGTTCCTGAAGTAAGTTCATTTGACATTAAGTCAGTTCCCTTGCAAAGTTTCAAATCTGAAATAAACGAATTGAAAAATCATATTTCATTTTTGGAAATTGAAAATAAGGAACTTATAGGGGAACTGCACCAAATGAGAAATGAAAAGAAAATGCTACCTATTCCAAACTGGATTAAGAACCCTCAAACAAAACGAACTGAAGGTCTTGGTTTTAATCAAAAAAAAATTTGAAAAACCTAAAAAGAGAGTTGATTTACCAAGTGATAAAGTTTGTATGTTTTGTGGGAACACTGGTCATTTTAGGAACTCTTGTCCTAAAAGACTTGGTCCATCAATGAGAACTTGGAAACAAGTAAAGTAATTTGGAAAAAGAAATCTATTGTTCCTGAAGGAAAGGAACCCAAGAAAGATTGGGTTCCTAACTCTAACAATTAGTTTTCTTGCAGGTTGGAGTGAGGGGGAACAACACATGGTACCTAGACAGTGGTTGTTCTAAGCATATGACTGGAGATAAATCAAGATTTCTCTCACTCTCAGCCTATAATGGTGGAAGTGTGACTTTTGGTGACAACAAGAAAGGTAACATAGTTGCCATGGGCAAAGTTGGTAAGTCATCGTCACATTCCATAGAAATGTGTTTCTAGTTGATGGATTAAAGCATAACTTGTTAAGTTTCCCAATTCTGTGATAGAGGGAACTGTGTGAAGTTTAATAGTGAAAAATGTTTATTGTCAACAATAGCACAAAGGATATCATTTTGGAAGGAACAAGGAAAGGGAACACATATGTTGTGGATCTCAACCTTGTTCCCAAAAACAAATTCACATGCCTTAGTGTTATTGATGATGATTCATTTTATGGCACAAGCGTCTAGGTCATGCTAGCTTTTCCTTGCTTGACAAACTGCGTTCTAAAGAACTAGTTTTAGGTTTACCCTCTACTAAGTTTCATTTAGATCATGTGTGTGATGCATGCGCAAAAGGAAGCATGTTAGGTCCTCTTTCAAGTCCAAGAATGTGGTGAAGTACCACAAGACCTTTAGAGTTAATACATATGGATTTATGTGGACCTATGAGGATACAAAGGGAGTGGAAAGAAATATGTGTTAGTAATTGTAGATGACTTCTCTAGATTTACTTGGGTTATTTTTCTTTCTAGCAAGGACGAGACTTATGATGAGTTCCTTGTCTTTGCAAAGAAAGTACAAAATTTGAGTGGTCATAAGTTACTTCACCTTAGATCCGACCATGGAAAGAGTTTGAAAATTTAAAGTTCGATGACTTTAGCAGAGACAAGGATTAGATCACAATTTCTCAGCCCCTAGAACACCTCAACAAAATGGTGTTGTTGAAAGGAAGAATAGAACACTAGAAGAGATGGCTAGGACTATGTGATAGCTAGTGGACTTCCTAAAAACTTTTGGGCAGAAGCTGTGAATACTGCTTGTCACATTATAAATCGAGCCATGGTAAGACCTTTATTAAATAAAACGCCCTATGAGCTGTATTTTGGTAAAAAGCCCAATATTACATATTTCAGAACATTTGGATGTAAATGTTTTGTTCATAATAATGGGAAACAAAATATTGGAAAATTTGATGCTAGAAGTGAAGAAGCTGTATTCTTAGGATATTCTTCTAGTAGCAAGGCTTATAGAGTTATAATAAAAGGTCTATGTGTGTAGAAGAAAGTGTGCATGTTATTTTTGATGAAACAGATAAATTTGATGCAAGCACACAGGTTGAAGATGACTTCGAAATAGGATTGACAAAAGATCTAAGTCTTATTGATGAGACTTTGGAAGACGAAGTCATGGGAACAAAGCCAAGGGAACAACATCCTGTTCCTGTTCCCAATGAGGAAGAAGAGGAACTAAGTGATGATGCACTAGTGAATGAATCCACTATTGTTGAACCTGGTTCCCAAGTACAGGAAATGAAGATGATCAAGGAAACCAAGTTTCCATCCAGGATTTCCAACCAAAGCCTTGGAAAACTCATCGTTCCCATCCTGTGGAACTAATAATCAGTGACATAAATAAGGGAACTCAAACGAGATCTCAATTGAAAAACTTTTGTGCTTTTCATGCTTTTCTTTCTATGTTGGAACCTAGGAATCATGAAGAAGCTCTCACTGATGCTGATTGGATCGTAGCAATGCAGGATGAACTTCATCAATTTGAAAGAAACAAAGTTTGGCACCTTGAACCTAAGCCTAAACATAACAAGGTTATTGGTTTAAAGTGGGTGTTTCGAAACAAATTAGATGAGTTCGGAACTATCATAAGAAACAAGGCCAGGTTAGTTGTGAAAGGATACAATCAACAGGAAGGCATTGATTATGAAGAAACTTTTGCTCCAGTTGCAAGATGGAAGCAATTAGAATCTTCATAGCTTTTGCTGCCTTCATGGGTTTCAAATTGTATCAAATGGATGTAAAATGTGCTTTTCTAAATGGTTATCTTAATGAGGAGGTATTTGTAGAACAACCTCCAGGTTTTGAAAATAAAGAATTTCCTAATCATGTCTTTAAGCTTGACAAAGCTCTTTATGGGTTAAAGCAAGCTCCAAGAGCATGGTATGAAAGACTTTCTAAGTTCCTTCTTGAAAATGAGTTTAAAAGAGGAAAATTGGATCGAACCTTGTTTTTAAAATCAAAAGGAAAACATTTATTAGTTGTTCAAATATATGTTGATGATATTATATTTGGTGCAACTAATGAATCTTTGTGCAAGGACTTTGCTAATCTCATGAGTAAAGAATTTGAAATGAGTATGATGGGTGAGCTCAACTTCTTCTTGGGGTTGCAAATCAAGCAAACAGAAGAAGGAATCTACATCCATCAACAAAAGTACATAAAGGAACTATTGAAAAAGTATGGTTTGGAAGCATCCAAAGTAATCATACACCTATGGGAATCTCAACCAGATTGGATGAAGATTCTATAGGAAAAGTGTGGATCAAACCAAGTATCGAGGTATGATTGGCTCATTACTATATCTAACTGCAAGTCGTCCTGATATTGCTTTCAGTGCAAGGTTTCAAGCCAATCCAAAGGAATCTCATCTCACAGCTGTGAAGAGAATCCTAAGATACCTCAAGGGAACAGATGATTTAAGCCTATTCTATTCGAGGAGTGATACCTTTGAATTGAAAGGATTTGCGGATGCTGACTATGCAGGAGATCTGGTCAATAGAAAGAGTACATCAGGTATGGTTCAGTTCCTTAGTCATAGTTTAGTTTCTTGGAGCACCAAGAAGCAAAACACAGTTGCTTTATCTACAGCAGAGGCTGAATATGTTGCAGCAGCAGCATGTTGTTCCCAAATGCTATGGATAAAACAACAACTACGTGACTATGGAATCTACTTTGAATGTGTTCCCATCTATTGTGATAATACTAGTGCTATTAGTATTTCTAAAGATCCCGTACATCATTCAAGAGTCAAACACATCCATATTAGGCATCACTTTCTGAAAGATAATGTTGAGAAGGGTCTTATTAAAATGGAATTCTGTGAGACTGAACGTCAAATTGCAGACATCTTGACAAAACCCTTAAATAGAGATAGGTTTGAGAAATTGAGACTTGAACTTGGCTTAATCAAATTGAAATGATTGCTACATATTCCCCTTTGTGTTAATTCTTTGGCATTATGTCTGGATGTGCATTTTCGATGTTTTTATTTGCTTAAATACATCACAATCTTATATGATTATTTCATATGTATAAGTAAAAATGTCTGAAAACTGCTCACCAATGTCCAATAATATTCCCCTTATTGTTCATAGACAATTCTATGCCTTAAGTGATGACAAAGGATTAAAAGAATTAATGGAGTTCCAAAGTAGCAAAATTTCATTGTTTCCATTCATTGTTCCCAAACGCTGTTCCCAGCGTATTCGCTTTAGATAATTCTTTTCAAAATTCGAAAAACCAAAAATATTCTGTTCAGATTTTATTTCCTAAAAATCTGATTTTTCCTTATATCTCTCAAGTTAGTTGAAGATATTTTTTTTAGAAGATATTTTTTTTCTTAAAAACGTGTACATACACGATTTTATATTATTCTTTCCTTAAACAAAAAAATTTTTTCCTTCCTTCTCATAAAACCGAAAATCACTCCACAAAACATGACTACCAAAAACACTTCTCACTCTCTCTCCTCCCACAAAGCCGAAAAACCCTCTCCTTCATCCTCTAAAATTGAATCACCAACACCCATGGATATTTCTCCAAATTCTTCATCAAGAATTCTAAGGAAAAGAAAGAAAGTAGAAGAATCGGTTGAAATGGAGGTTGAAGAAGCTCATGCAACTAGTGAGGGGGAATCAGATGTTCCCGAGAGAGGAACAACTCGTGTTGTTCGAAAAAATTCCACGGCAACTAGGTATGTGCATGGACTTTTTATTGATGTTTCTTGGTGCAAAAGAGTAAACTTTCGTCAATTGCTTAATATGATTAAGTTTCAAGGTTGGGAAAATCTTTTTGTGAAATGTTATGGAAATAGTTTGATTCCTAAATTGATGGACGAATTTTGTGAAAACTTTTCCATGGATGAAGAAGGAAATTGTTCCACCTTGGTGAAAGGAACTCAAATGATTTTAATGCAAAATTTGGGTAAACTGCTTGGTGTTCCCGTGAGAGGAACAGATGTTTATTTCAAGAAACAACGTGGTTCTATCCATTTTCGGACATTTCTTTTGATCAATTGATTGTTAAGTATGGTGGTCAAAAGGGAAAAACATTTCTTGATCATAATCTTCTTTCCCCTTATCACAAAATTTTGTTTCACATCCTCAAGAAAGCTTTATTGCCTCGTCTTTCCAAACGTGCTCAAGTTAGCATGTTGGATTTAATTTACATTCATGTTTAGCTCTCACAAACACATAAACTTTCCTCTTTAATGATTCAACATTTGAGTCATTGCATTGAAAATGGATTTGTTGTTGGTATGGAGCTTAGTAACCGAAATTCTACTTAAGTTTAAAGTGAAAATTTTGGGAACTCAGTCCATTGGAGTATCCACGGGAAATATGTTGAATGTGCGTGCCTTGAATAACTTGAATGTTTGTGTTGTGAATGGAGAAGTTATTAAGGGACGTGCTAATCTTGATGATGATGAGGATGATGATGTGGATGATGAAGTGGAAGAAGAAGAAGAAGAAAAAGAAGTTGAAGAGAAGAAAATGAAAAGGCCGAAAAAGAAAAAGAAAAGAAAAATCAAAAAGAAAAGAAAATTGAAAAAGAAAAAGAAGAAACTAAGAAGAAAGGGAAGAAGGTGGTTGATGAGGTGGTGAAACCGGTTATGAAAAGCACTAGAGCTAGTCAAAGGGTTCAAAATATGAAAGTGCTTAATTTTCCTTTGCTTGATGCCGAAGAAAGTTGTGAGGAAGATGAAGTAAAGGTGATTGATAGGGAAGATTATGAATCTAACCTACCTCCTTCTAGGGAACCGACTCCTGTTCCCATGGAAACCAATCCTCCTTTTCCTCCATCTCCACAAAAATCTGCCTCACCCTCTACCCTAGCACCACAAGATGATCCTATCCCTCCCTCTACCTCAAAACCCTCCTGTTCTGTTCCTCAAACTAAGAAATCAGGTGTTCCCATTCTAGAGGAACAACCTGCTGTTCCCAAACCTAAGGAACAAACAGCAACCCCAATCCTTCTCAAGCTCCCTCGTCTTCTCAAAATCCTACCATTGGTTCTACATATACTCTAGCTCATGCTAGAAGGTTGGATTCTTTGTTTTCCTTGGTTATGGGTCATTCGGAAGCAATGATGGAGTTTGCTACGGAAGCTAAGGATTTAAATGGGTTGGTAAAAGGGGTTATGAGCAAAGTTGACAAAGCCTTGGATGGACAACAAGAAATTATGGCTCGGCTTGGTGAACTTTCTTCCTCATTCAAGCAATGAACTTAGATTGTTGAAGTTGGAAGACATTGTGCTCAAGGGAAATGATACATTGGCCGAAAATCATCAAGAAGTGATGGCAAAGCTTCATGATGTGGTGGAAGAAGTAGAACAACCTCCCTCTCCTAAATCATAAACTTTTCTAGCTTGTTTTATTTTGTGTGGGAACATGAACTTTGTTTAATATTTGTCTTTTCTATCCTTCTCCTTAAATCATGCTACAATGGAACTTTTGGTTTGCTTAATTCTAAGTTTGATCTTTTTGCATGTGTGCGTCTAAATGAATGGCTAATATTCTTGGATTGCGGTTTTTGAGAGTTGAATGCTTTATTTGCTTATACTAACCAACTTATTTCTTACAAGTTTGGTGTGTGATGTGTTTAGTGAATAATATTCATCTTTTTGAAATCGTGGACTATGTTTTTGAAGATGCCAAAGGGGGAAAGATAAGGCAAATCAGAGTAAATTTTTTTTTGTCATGAATTATGTTCTCATATTTCGACTTTACAAAATAAAATAACGAGTCTATAATAGTTAATTTAACTTGGTTACATACTTTGTTAAAATTATTTTTATATGACTTATGTATATATTTAGCATATGCCTTTTGTTGCCATCTTCAAAAAGGGGGGAAATTGTTGACCCTTGAGTTTTGAAGATGACCTAACCACAAAAGACATACACTAGTGGAAAAAAGCAGTAGGGCTGCGCTGAAAATGGCATGTAGGGCTGCGCTTTTTGAGGGAAGCCCTTCACTATTCAAGTAGAGCTGCGCTAGTAAAGCGCAGCCCTTCACAAGGAAGGGCTGCGCTTTTTTCAAAAAAGCACATCCCTTCCTATCTGGAAGGGTTGCGCTTTTTTGTAAAAAGCGCAACCCTTCTAAGCTAGAAGGGCTGCGCATTCTTCACTAGCGCAACCCTTCTAAGTTTAGAAGGGCATCCCTTCTAAGAAGAAGGGTTGCGCTAGTTTAAACTAGCGCAGCCCTTCACTATATTAATTTATTTTTTTTGCGTGCACACAGCCTACACATACACAGCAGCACAGCCTGCACACACACAACAGCCCCACCCCCACCCAAAACCTCCCTTGGACAAAAAAAAATGCAAATTGCAATACGATAATATATGACAAGTAGAGAAAGGTAATAATTAACTTCAAATATATTAATTTAATAATGTAAAAAGTGTAGATTAGGATTGATGGAAACTAGTACATTGTTGGAGCTAAATCTCATCCTATGCAATAATCGGTAATGTGGGACGCCAACTTATCCCGAACTTCGTCAATTTCTTCTTTGGTGAAGTTCCTCAAACGTGGTATGGAATTCTCATAAACCTTGCAAAACAACCAAGGAATAAACATATACAAAAATTCAATCATTTTACCGTAGTTAGTACTTCTAAAAATAACATATACCTTCCCGAAATGGAATCAAAATCAAATGCAAGCCTAAAAGTCTACACACTAGTTATAATATATCTCATATAATAATGTTCAAAGAAAATTTGGGGTTAAATGACTTAATAAGTACATTTTGGGAGCGAAAAAGCCAAAATAGGCCGGAAATGGCCTTTTCGTTCCCGAAATGCAACCAACAACAAATGCAAGCCTAAGAATCTACATACTAGTTATATTATGCCTCATATAATCATATTCAAAGAGAATTGGGGTTAAATCACTTCATAAGTACATTTTGGGAGCGAAAAGGCCAAAATAGGCCGGAAATGGCCTTTTCGTTCCCGAAATGCAACCAACAACAAATTAAAGCCTAAGAATCTACATACTAGTTATAATATGCCTCATATAATCATGTTCAAAGATAATTTGGGGTTAAATCACTTCATAAGTACATTTTGGGAGCGAAAAGGCCAAAATAGGCCAAAATAGGCCGGAAATGGCCTTTTCGTTCCCGAAATGCAACCAACAACAAATTAAAGCCTAAGCATCTACATACTAGTTATAATATGCCTCATATAATCATGTTCAAAGAAAATTTGGGGTTAAATGACTTAATAAGTACATTTTGGGAGCGAAAAGGCCAAAACAGGCCAAAATAGGCCGGAAATGGCCTTTTCGTTCCCGAAATGCAACCAACAACAAATTAAAGCCTAAGAATCTATATAATAGTTATAATATGCCTCATATAATCATGTTCAAAGAGAATTTGGGGTTAAATCACTTCATAAGTACATTTTGGGAGCGAAAAGGCCAAAATAGCCAAAATAGGCCGGAAATGGCCTTTTCGTTCCCGAAATGCAACCAACAACAAATTAAAGCCTAAGAATCTACATAATAGTTATAATATGCCTCATATAATCATGTTGAAAGAGAATTTGAGTTTAAATCACTTCATAACTACATTTTGGGAGCGAAAAGGCCAAAATAGGCCGGAAATGCAACAAACAACAATTGGAAACCTAAAAGTTACATACCTTTCGAAGATCGACAACATCTTTGCAATAGTTGACGATATCGAGCATGAGCCTCATGACGTAATACCCACACGCAAGTCCACCTTCTTGTACCGGACACTAAAATTCACCAAAGATGCAATAAATGACATGTTAGATGTTATTATGTGTTTGTATAAAAGGATGCAAAAAATTACTCATGTTACCTCGACTAAATACCAAACAGGAGCTTTTCCTTGTCGAAGTCCAGATGCAGTAATCTTCTTCATCACACTACATCAATACACATTATTATAAGATTAGATGTACATTTGATATTTAATAAGCTAAGTGTGCATATAGTTTCGATTAGGCTACCTATTTAACAATGATTTGACTAGTAAGGACCGTATTGTTCCTTTACGCAAAGAATCAAAGTGGTAGACTTCGTTACGTGACACACATAATGCAATGAGTGTCCAATGGTGCCTACAACAATAAAAATGTTATTGTTATCGTAGAACAACTAATAGGTCAATTTAATTAAATAAAAAGTCAGTTTAAGAAGCATACGATTCAATGTAAGGAAGAAGAATGATCTTATATCCAAGACGAGAACATGCGTTCAAAATCCTTGAGATATACTTTCACCTCCTTTTCGTTTTGTACGCAACTGTCATCTCGTACAAAGCATGGACATAACCAACCAAAGATTGGCTGACTAGATCGCCTCACATCATTGTATAATAGCCTGAGAATTCATATTGATAAAATAAAACTTACTTATTATGGAAGTTATTATTAGTTGGATTGAATACTACTTAATTAACAAAGTATTTCTCATGAATGTTTGTATCATGGAAACATTCAACTCTTCCCCAAGTAAGAATTCTTTAATATCAACCTTAGAAATGAAGGTCGATGTTTCCTCAATGTAGTGGAATTGGTGGTCCGACAACTTAATCTCAATCATTGCTTCATCGTCTGCATCGCTAATGCACTCATGTAGCCAGAAGCACGGTTGAGTAAGGCGTTGCACCACCTCCATATCCGTAATGAGTGGATACTTTGCCGTAGAATTCTTTCCCACTTGGGCACGTCGTCCTCCCTGAGGTGAAGCTACCTTCTTTTCCTTCCTGTCGGCCTTCCCCGAACCCTAGTAATTAGATAAATCAAAAGATATTACTGACAATCATATATAGGAACTATAAAAGAAAACTATGTATATAACTTATGTTAGACATTGTACCTGATCTGATAACCACACCAATGCACGCGGCCATAGAATATAACTGCCAATGGAATCAGACAATAACTGTAGACCAACTTCTGCATTTGGCAGCGGAAGAGGAAATGCTTCGAAACCGGTCACAATGTCTGAAACGCTGACCACATAGTGAATATCAGCGACTGGCTGGTTGTGCAATAGTGGCCGGTCCCTAGGGGGCTGTACAGATCCATAAGCCACGATAATGAAACTACCATGACCATCTCCTTGATTACATAGCTCACATGTGTCTCTTCCTTTAAAAAAAAACTCTATTCATAGTTAGTCTATGAAACAACATATTTAAGAACAATAGTTGTATATTAAATGATTACCGTGAACTCCGGATGTGGACGAGGCTGCGTAGGAACAGGCTGCATAGGAACATTGCCCTGCGTGAAAGCACCAAAAGTCGGTAAGCCCATCTGCGCCAAAATGGCGTTGAAATTCTGAGTCATCTCCGCTCTTAGCTCCTCCCGAAGTTGGGCTTTCATTGCCTCCACATCTATGGAAGGTGATGAATTGACACTGGAGGTAGTGGATCTTGACGTAGAGGTGTATTGATCACCATACACCTTTCTCACCCCGAGGCGGACACCTCCTACGCCCCTCACACGTCCATATTGGTCCCATCCTAGAGTCTCGTGTAAGGCATCAACTTGTCCTCTAGGAGTGAACTCACCAGCTGCCTCCTTTTCCTTCAAGCCAATCTGTAATGATAAGAGAGAAATACTCGTGAGCGCACAAGTTATATTATTATGTAAACCTTATCAAAAACTTATAATATGTACTTACAATGGCATTAGCTATCTGTTTTGTTCCGGGATCAGGTATGACTCTCTGTCCCTTTGCATCAACCCCATGCATGGAACACCACCAATCGTGCACTCTAACTGGTTGCCGCTGTGCAACTGTCGTCGTAGAGCTAGTGCCCGATGTTGTGGTCGACGCAATCGTGGGGTAATCGAGGGTCATTCCTTAACTACTTCTCGCTCCCCATTTGAAGTAGTTTATGGAGTGAATACCTTTGTGCCTATTGATCTTGTTCATCTGGTTAAAGGGGATATTATGGAGAAAGATGAAAAAAAAGGGTGGAAGCCTTTTTTTAAAAAAAAACTGTGAGCAAGTGAAGAAAAGAATTGAGGAGATGAATAAGAATTAAATACCAAGAGACAGAAAACAAACAACGAAACACAACCAATCTTTCACCTTGTGGTTTTGGTTTGGCTTCATTTGAGGAAAGAGAGATTTCCCAAACTTCGCAAAAACAAACTCATGCCTCGTTCTGATGGGCCATTCAGAGTGCTTGAGAGGGTGAATGATATTGCCTAAAAAATTGAGCTTCCTGATAAATTGATGGGTGTTAGTGTTACTTCCAATGTGGGAGATTGGTCACCATACTTAGATGATTCAAGTTTGAGGGCAAACTCTTCAAAAGAAGGGGACAATGATTCAAAGGCTAGACCACTTAAAGGCTCTTTGGTTCATGAACTGGTTGCACTTGCTTTAGAAGCTCTTGGCTTTTCAACATTTGTTCATAGGCCCGCGTTTATTACTTGTTTAACTTGGATGGTGGATTGAGGCGTGCATCACATTTGAAGAGCCCAAGTTCTGTTTGGGTCGCAAGTAAGGATGTAAAGGAATCCCAAGTTCTGTTTGGGTTCCTATTTATTTTTGTTTTTTTATTTCAATGCTTAGAATAAAGCCTAGTGATTACTTGTATTACTTAGGCAAGTGGCGTGTGTTTTCTTTGTTTTCATCAGTTTTTTAGGCTTACCATATGCTGATTTGCAAGCTTTGTAACATCACATTGATTATGCATCAATTAGGGCATGATTTAAGGGGGTTTTGTAACTCCCAAAAGATGTCCAAGTTGGACAATTTTTAGGGTGGTTTTGAAGAGTTGTTACTGCTCCTTTTCCCTATATAAGGAGACCATATGATAGGAGAAGTTCAGATTTTGAGTGATATAAAAAAACCTTTGTGTTTATAGTTTTGTGCTTTGAGTTTGTCTCAAGTTTGAAACTAACCCTTATTGCTTTGAGTGTGTCTTGAGTGTTAAGATTAGGGGAGATTGAGTGACTATTGTCTCCGGCCTAAGATCCCCACATTGAGTTTGTCTTGTGATTTGGTCACTATCCTAAATTTGTGAGTTTCAAAGTCTTATTATGAGTGTTCTTGTTCTTGAGTTTAAAATCCTAATCCAACTCTTTGGAAGGTGTTTTAGATTCACATCATGAAGAGTCCTAGTCGAACTAACACAGTGCGTAACACAATGTAGAACACAGTGTGTGGCACAATGCCTACACAATGCATGATTACGTAGCTGCTACTCCTTCACCCATGTATGTGATCATGCACACTAATACCTTTGAGCTAGCAAACCCTAGGCATCCATCTTAAAAACAACCCCACTATAGTTGAGGAACCTTAGAAGCAAGAACTAACATTGAGTATCTTCCAATGGATCAGCGTCACACACTCGGTGCACCAGGCGCAATAGACTTGGAGTAACACTTGAAGTATACAAGCTCAATTTCGAACAAAGAACAAACACTATGGAAGCAAAGCACTTCGAACTAGTTGTTTAATGATAATGTAGCTAGCTTTAATCTCCTAAGGGTACATTTACACCATCTTAGTTAATTAAAGTTCCTAAGATCACAAATTAGTCTAGCTAGGACTGATTAAGCATAGGCAAATCACTCTACGTTTCCAAATCGAAGAAACAAGAATAATTCAAGAAGATGTGATTAACTCGTTTGTTTTTAGGCGTAAAACTTGTGTCCTTCTCATTGATAATTCATAAGTATTTATGCAAGATTTTATGTCCTAGTTTTCTGATTTTCCAGAAGTAAAATAAAAGAAATTAAAATCTAAATAATTCTACTACGTGTCGAACATGGATGAACATGGATGATCATGTCTTCATGGGGCTTGAATATCGCTTTAGGACATGGAGGGATGGTGGCTGACCTTGGACCACGCACAGCAATAAGGAGTCCTTCTTTTGTGGAACTAACTCCATTCTTCTAGTCGTGCTGTTGAGGGCTAAGAATGTGCGCCACAAGATGGCTTTGCTCTCCTAATTTCACGCCATCCATAAGCTTCAAAGTTGTAGCTTGCAACGACACTCTTCCATCACTCCTTGATGCGCACAATTTGTTGTTTATAGCAACTAACTCTAACAACTCAACATGCACAACTAAATAACTCAACCTGGACCACTCTAAGACTTGCACTAGGACTCTTATGCGCACACTTGCACACTCCTATGAATACTAGGACTTCTTGTACTTAACTAAATATCATTACAACTCAATGACACTTAGGAGTACATTTAAGGAATTGAAATTAAAACTCAAAACAAACTAATACAGGGATTAATTGAAGCAAACTAACAAGGAACAAACTAGCAATACAACAAAGGAAAATAAAGGAAATACATTCGACACTCGACATACTAAGTTATGTATGCAACAACCTCGAACTCACTTGATTGAACCATGGACAAGGACTTGTACTCTAACATAGCTTCACCTACCATGGCAGTGAGGGCATGAGCTTTGTTGATGTTCAATGATTGCGCTGTGTCACCATCACGCAACACCCTTTGTGACGCATAATAACACGGATCAGGCGCACATTGGTGCGCCTGACGTGACTAGCCCAATCAGCTATGTACACATGGTACAAGCTTTTTAAAAAGATAGAAAAAAAAACAATGCTCGTCACGCATGGGAGTGCGCTAGGCGCACTGGTCTATGTGATACAGAATGATGTGTTTTGACGATTTCTTTTATCTTTTAAGTCCAAAAATCCGATTTTAATTCTAAAAATACATGTGAAAATATTATTTAATTTACTAAAATAAAATATTTAATTATCATATATAACTAATTATTGGGATTTTGAAGGATTGAGCTAAAAAAATTATTTATGAGCTCAATATGCAATAAATTATCAGGAATAATTAATTGGGCTTATAAAATAGCTTTGCGATGGTTTGTCGGACTAATTAGGACCGCGGTATGTTTTATTATTGAATCCTTAAATGGGAAGACACGATTATGTGTCAACAGTAAGAAATTTCGGAGAAACCCTATAAATTGTTAGAGGAACCTTTGAGATTTTAGCACAATGAGCGAAAAAACACAAAATCGGTGATGAAAGTTCAAAAATCTACAACATGATGAAACAGACGAAGCCAATTACAATAATGGAAGTGTTTTTTTTCACAATTTGAGTAGAAAATGGAGATAATTCAAACAAAGAAAAGTTGGAATAACTCGAAAATCGCTAGAGTAAAACTTACTTGGAAGTTCGAAGAGTGAAATGTGAATGGGGAGAAAAGAGTTAATATATATATTTACAATCCAACACAAATCATAAAACCTAATTGCCCTTGTCGGATGCTGACACATAGTACCCATACGTCCGCCAATCAACGATTATTTCGATAATAATGATCTAATCTTGAAATGACAGTATGCCCCCTGAAGGCAATGTGTATTGGGCTAGGTATTACTCTATAGGCTAAATATATTGGACTAAGGGATAAGTATTGTTTGAACTAATGAGAAGCTTCTTAATGCTAGTGAAAGACTTCTTGATCTAGAAATAACCTAGTAGCTGAGGTACGTTTTGCCATCACAATTAAGCAGTACTTGAGAGCTTCTAGTTTTCAATTTACTGACTTAAGTATCGGAAGAATGTTCCTCGAACTCACCCTTGCGGTTACCTTACGTGTTCTCTTTTACAATATCTTGATTGGGATAACGATTCACCCATAACAGTTTTTCCATATCGAAACAATATGGATTGTATTACGAGCGTTAAAGTATTTGAGATATGTTTTGAAAAACTTGACAAAAATGTGTAGGCTTTTGTTTCACATTGAATTAAAATTATCAACTTGACCATTAATATAAGCAATTTGCACATACTAAATTACAAGAGCATTGGTAATGTGAGAATTAAGAATTTATTAAAGAGTGATAATGACATTAATAGTGAGGTCAGTTTGAAATGAATACTGAAATCTCAGGACAACTAAAGGGAACGAACAAATTTATAATGCTCGTGATTGCAAGGTTAATTCGGGATAGGAATTGTAACCTGAGGGTCACCTAAGATAATCTAAAAAACACAGGGTTATTTGAGCATTTTGTTTAACTACAGGGTTAACTCTTTAAATTGTTTTAGCAATTGACTTCACACACATCATGTATAACATATAGACATCTATTGGCAGATAAGTGATAACAATAAGGCATCGCCAAGGCCGAACTAGGAGATGAGCGGGGACTGGGTTGTACCAGTCTACATGTAGGGCCAACGGGCCTTGTGCCACATTAGAGTCGAAATATAGAAAGCAAAAATCATGTCGAGCTGAGCTTGTGCTAAAATTTCAAAAGAGGGCTCGAACACAATCAGGCCCAAATGTTGTGTTGTGCAGGCATCATTTATGCATTTACGTTTTCCCCCGAGCTATGTCCCGGGTAATTATAATATTCATTTCTTACATGTCACTTTATAAATATAACACCAAACATTTCTTGGTTTGGTGGTTAAGGCTTTAGTGTATAAGCTCGAGGTCATGGGATCAAATCTTATAAGATGCATTTTCTATTTCTTTTTTAAGTGTATGTGTGTTTCCATAAATAAACACTCCAAGAATAGTGCCACGTGGTGTAGTTCCCTGCTTAGGAACCCCTTTTAATATATGCACTAGTATTTGAGCCCGGACGTTGTCCTAGGTTGATATTGTTTTCCGAACTTGATATGCATCTTTTTTCCATTTCCATTAAAATATATTAAGGAAAACTCAATATTTAAAAGGTACAGATATAATAATGTGAGCACTTTTGTTGCAATGTAATTTTACTTTTGTTAATTGACATGACTTATGTACACATTGGACATTTTGAGTGGAAAAATAAAGGTCGCGTGGCTTGTATACATTGTCACGCATGCCTTTTATTATATTTGTATAACTAGTTTTAGGACCCGTGCATAATGCACGGGTGTATTTATAGCTTTATATCATAATTAAATTAAGTAACATAATAAAGACGAAACAAATTATAAAATTTCACGAATTCTACATGTAATTGTGGTAATGAGTAGAAAATACAAATAAAAAAAAAAGTGTTTAACTCAACCTAAATGTTTGCAAACACTTCCTTGTAAACTACATTTGTTGTAGTTGTACGCACACCATGTTCTTTATCAAAGGGGAGGATCTTGAGACCTTTTTTGCTCGTAGCTCCGGACACGACAACATAAAATTGACCATGGCTAAAAACAGGTCTCGGGAGTTACAGACCTACATGGGACAGTGATTGTCCTTGACTTTTATTTATAGTCATAGCAAAACAAACCATTAAAGGAAACTGGCGTCTCTGAAATCTGATAGGAATTTAGTCGAGTCAGACGGGGTGAGTGTCATTCTTGGGACAAAAACCTTTGCTCCGACATTACTTCCAGAAATAACAGTTGCTTCAATAACGCGATTGCCTAAATGTTTAATGACTAACCTCGTGTCATTACATAACCCAGATGTTTGATCAATATTCCTTAGCAGCATAACTGGCGCACCAACCTTTAATCGTATGCTATGAGTCGGGAGACCAGAGCATCTTATCGTATTGAGGAATTCAGTGGAGTACATTTCATGTACTCCTAAGTTACCCTCCTCTTTGGTTATAACGTCTGAACTCAAATAAATTTTCTCTTCTCCGTGAATGGTAGATAGAACACACTAGTAGAATAATGGCTTATTGTTGCGGTTTTACCCATACGCAGCAATATATCACGTAAAAAGAAAAGAACAAATATAAAATAACCATATTGCTGCGGTTTCGGCCGAAAACCGTAACAATATGATTTTTAACGGAATTTTTTTGAAAATCTTTTGACTATTAGACCGAACATATTGCTGCGGTTTCTGAAAAAACCGCATCAATATATTAAAAAAATATTATGTTAAGCTATTACTGCGGTTCCTTCTCGAAACTGCAGCAATAGGGTCATTAGGGTTTTCTTAATACTTAATGGGCGCCATTCTCTATCTCTCCTTCCTTTCTACATCTCCCTTCCTCCCTCCTCACTTTCGCTGAGTCCCAACTCCCAACCTCTCATCTCCCTTCCTCTCCCTCAACTTTCTCTCTCCTCCACAACCTCCACCGACGTTGTTTCTCTCTCCTCCCACTCTCCTACTCTCAACCGTCCTTAATTTTCGCCTCCCTCTTCTCTCAACCCTCACTCATTTTCGCCTCCCTCCTTTCAATGGTAACCCGCAATTGGTAGTCATCTCTTGTCGTCTTCGACGAAGCAGTGTCGAATTTTCGGATGTTCCACGATATTCTCAGATCTCTTGTCGTGGTCGAGGAAGCTTCACTCATAGATCTGAACGTGGGGTAAAGTGCAACGACGTCGTCATGCATGACTCCACCTTTTCTTCTCTCCGATGTTCCGCGATATTTTCAGATCTAAACTTGCATTTTATCCCTCCTCTTCTTTGTCTTCACTCAATTTCTATGAGTGATGCATCGATATGTTTTCTAGGGTTTATCATTCTTCGCTCTTTTTTCAATTTTTAAATTTTTTTTGCAATAATATATCATTTTATTGTTTAAATTTGTGAATTCAGATTCACCTTTGCCGCTTTCCATCATCGTCGTTGTATCGCCTTCAGCTGTGGTGAGTCCACAAGGAGTGTGGGGCACCTTACGAACCCAATGGACCAATTGACGGAGAATCCATTCGTATCGACTTCGCAAGGTATGAGAGGTTTAGCGCAATGAGGAGTGGGTGGCATATTCGAGAGGATGAAGACTACAAGGTGGACATGCGAACATTTTATGATCTACTTGTTTAGTGTGATGTAACCATTTTTGAATCATCCACTGGAGACTCTAATGATTGTTAACATTCTTGAAAGTCCAAACCATATACTTGAAATTATGCATTTGCAAATCTTTGAAAATCTTCCTTTGTCAGCCACCCATTCTCCTGTATTAAATTTATCTTTTATATTGTTTATGTAACTAGTTTTTTTATCTTTAATATTAATGAGATTCATTTGTTATTTCATATTTTGTTTGTATGGAAATTTGGTGGATAGTGGATAGGTTAGTTGCATGGTTTTAATCTTTCAAATTTGACTGCGAAATGCAAAAAAAAAAAAAAAAAAAAAAAAAAAAAAAAAAATTTACCTGCACCAGGACCTATTGCTGCGGTTTTGGGCCAAAATCGCAACAATACTCTCTGTTAAATAGATAATACATAATAATATTGTTGCGGTTTGGCCTAAAAGCCGCAGCAATATTTGTAGATATTTTTGCGGTTGTAAACCGCAGCAATATTATTACCTATTGCTGCCCCCTTAATTGTTGCGCGCCCAAAACCGCAGCAATAGGCCACTTTTGACCGCAACAATAAGCATTTATTCTACTAGTGACATGATCATTGACTATCTCCACTATCTCATTCGTAGGGGCCAAAATTGCTCTTTCTTGGAAATATTTAGCTTCCCAAATATGTTCATGTAGGTTTGGATATATGCTATCAACAATTTCTGAAATTGGATCGAGGCCAGGATCTAGAAGAATATCTTTTGCAACCTCAATTACGGCTTCTCCATCATTAGGTTCTCCGGCCTTACCGTCTCCTACGCTTAGTATCCACTCCGAAAATTCTAGCAGTTCATCAGCAGAAGATTTAGAAGACCTGATTGAAGTCTCAATTGCGAGTAAGTTTAGGACTTACACGAATCCACAAGTAAGACGAATTAACGGTAGCAAACACGAAATCTTGCCTCGTTCCCTTTGGTACAACTGGTAATATCTGACGTAGATCACCACCAAACACCACAACTTTACCCCCAAACGGTCGATGCATGTTTCTCCTATCAACTAACCTCATCATGTCCCTCAAACTTCAATAAAGTGCTTCAAAACAGTACTTATGCATCATGGGCGCTTCATCCCATATAATAAGTTTTGTCTTGATGAGAAGATCAGCTAAATCCGACCCAGAACGAATTCCGGCACATGTAGAATTCTCAGTTACATTCAAAGGGATACCAAATCTCGAATGCGTCGTTCTTCCCCGTGGAAGGAGGACAGAAGCAATTCCACTTGAAGCTACAGGCAATACAATTTCGCGCATCTTCCTTACTGCGGCACATAATGTCTTCCAGACATATGTTTTTCCGGTACTTCCGTAGCCGTAGACGAAAAACACACCTCCTTCTTGGCTCGACACAACATTCATTACTCTGCGATAAATGATGGACTGCTCATCAGTTAGACCCTTAAACAATTTATCGTGTTCCAACGTCATTTCCTCTATGTCGTAAGAAAGCTCATCTGCAATAAGCTTGTTTTGTCCTTCAAACATGATTAGTTCATCCGGAAACGACATCTCACTAAATCTATGCAAGCTACTGCCATTACTTTGGAGCATGGTTTCAATCTCCGCCAACTCAAACGCTTCGATTTGATCGTCTGTTAACTGTAGTTCTGCGAAAACATAAATTAAAATTACATAGCAGTAACGTATACTAAATATGTACATTTCCTAAGAATATATATAGTAACTATTATCAGGTTATGTTGGTAGTTATGCACCTTTATTTTTTTGAATACCGCGTTGCTTGTACAAAATATCATCAGACAGTAACTTCCAAGTCTTATGCCAGACATCCTCCGGCTTCGAGATAATTCCAAATAACAGTAACATGGAGAACAAATGTCTTAGGTAGTGCCCTGATTCTCTAAAACTCGCTTCCGTGATTGCGTCAACATATTCCTTATCATCATCAAGTAATCCCCTTGCATAGCAAGCTTCCTTGAAGGTAGGATACACTACACCATTAATCGTTCTAATGTCTTCATAGCACGTCGCTCCTTTAACAAAGTTTAGCAACGTCCTAAGATAGAATTTCTCACCAGATCCCGGCGATACGTGGTAGATTCGACCTATTGCAAAGCCTTTATTTCTTGGTGTCCACTCCCTCAACGCCTGCTTCCAAACAAATCTTGTAGGAAACTTCACATAACTAATCGCCCTGGCTTCTTCATATTTCTCATTACATTTCATCCAAGATAGGAATTTTGTATTGTCGATATGGGGCCTGTCTAGTACGGATTCCATCAGCATGGTCATTAAACAAAACAGTTTGCTCTCCTGGTAGATGAAAACTTAGCCTCTCCATAGCAGGAGTTCGATAATGGATGTTGAATCCAAAAATCCTCCAAATTGCCTCGCAAGCCGAAATGTATCGACAATCATAGTACATCTTTATCTCGTCGATTTCTTTCCCTTCACCTTCTTTCTGTTTATCTTGGTATGCCGTAGAAGTAACCCTATCATACTCCTTGTTTATATAGTTGAACAGGTACTTAATTGATCTTGACTGGTTACACCACTCAACATTAATATGTGCTCGATATTTACATAGCAATTTAGCATTATATGGAATAACATACCTATTGTCAAGATGAACTCCACCCTTATCAACTGTAGATCCGTTATCTCTTCGCCTGTAAACGGGGATATCCTTCATCATCCACTTTAGTCGAATCAATAAACCTCTTTGGAAAATGCTTACTGCATTGCTTGTCAACCATACACGGTGCATTTGTGTTTGCTGCGCCTAGGGATGGCAATGGGTCCTAGACCCGACCCAGACCCGCTAGGACCCGACCCATTTATAAGGGCCTAGGTCCAGAAATTTTAGACCCAATGGGTCCGGGTCAGGTCTGGGTCTCGAAGGGTATGGGTCCGGGTCCACATATGCTAGATCCAGACCCGCCCCGCGGACCCATTTACATATTAGAAATTTTTTTTACCTAAATTCTAAAATTTTATGAGTTATGATTTTGTGAAATCTCGTTAGTGTTGTAACTCCACTAAGACATGTAACTTTATAAGTTGTAACATTTTAATATTTCATGAATTAATTCTTAAAATTTTATTTAGAGAATGCTTTAACCATGGATACAATAACCTATATATATTAGGGCGGAAATTTTTATATACATATATTCAAAAAATGTGATGAAAACTTAAAATTAAGAAGGACCCATTTAGGACCCAGTAAGGACCCACGGACCCGCTAGACCCAACGGATCTGGGTCTGGGTCTGAAAAATCTAGACCCAATGGATCTGGGGCGGGTCTGGGTCTGTGAAAAATAAACGGGTCTGGGTCTGGGTCCAGGTGGACCCGACCCAGACCCGCCCCATTGCCATCCCTAGCTGCGCCACATGGACCGTGCATCATGAACTCGGTGACGGCTTGATATAGTTCTTTATCTTCACCTTCATCGGGCAACTCAGCAGAATTAATCTTATCAATATCTGAAGCTACGGGGTACTTGTCTTGTTGATGCATGAACAACAAAATATGCGCATGCGGCAAACCACGCTTTTGGAATTCTACCGTATATACCACTGAAAATTGGAAATACAACAAAGTAGGGTTTAATAGTCATATTACTGACATAACATAACTACACCAACACATAGGTAGTTCGGAATCTATAATAATAATAATATAAGTAAGGAATATGTGTTATATACCATCACTAACACTGCCAAATATTTTGCGATCTTTCAAATCTCTTACCAGTTGGTCTAGTTTCATCTTAAAAACTCGGCATACGATGTCCGGCCTATCTTCTGCCCTGAGTCCCCTTTTCTTTACAAATCTAGTGATCTCTGGCCACTTAGGATTACAAGTAAATGTTATGAATAAATCCGGATAACCGTACCATCTACAAATAGCCATCGCATCCTGATAGTTTTCTCTCATATATTTATGCCCCCCGGTGAATGAAGCTGGCAACACTATACGACTTCCAGTTGAAGCTCCTTCTGTTTCTCCTCTTTCGACAGCCCCTCTTAAATTCTTCACATTCGCGGCTCTAAGACTCTGTTGGTTGTGTCTAAGAAAAGACAGTCTTTCAGCTTCAATCATTGTGTAGGCATCTACTAAAATTGTTGTAACAACCTACGAGATAAGAGTATTGTGGCCGCTTCTAAAGCTCGATCTTGTAACCTATATGCGAAGAACTCACGCATAGTGAGCTTAAATCTTTTTCTCGTCGAACCGTCGGTCTGAGTCTTATCTTTGTGCATAATATCTGTTATAAATCTATCTTCTCAATATAGAAATAACAGCGGATATTGCATTGTCAGATAAGAAGGATGAAGCTCGTAAATTTGTTGTAACTTTCCCCTCGTTGTTTCTATAATTATATCTCTTTTATCAGCACTGTCAATATCTCCAACAATAAGCACAACAACTTCTGATGCCATTGGCAAATTGTACGTTCTTCCATCGGTCTCTCGTTTTCCAATAAGCCTTAATTTCAAAGTATCACACGTATCCGATTCAAACCTATCCCTAGCCATTCTGAAAGTTTTAGCTAAAGGGTTATTTTGATCTATCATATCTTGGAATAGTGCGACTAAGCGATCCTCGAACTTGTCAGATTTATTGGTACTATGAAGACATTTATAAGCGAAGTTGTTAATATGAAAAACAAAAATATTCAACTATAACAAATAAGCACAACTTATTATGTAAAACCAACAATAATGTTGTACCTTGCAGCAGTTTTTCTATTCCTAACTTCATCCTCCGTATCATATATGTAAAGTTGAGAAAACTTAGGTCGTGCACCATTAGGAGGTAACAAACTACCTATCAAGTGATGATTCTGTCCTCTAATTTTGTAATTATATGGACCTCGTCCTTGAGTGGTAGGTGCAATAATTATTCCACCCATGGATGTAAATGAATACATCATATTATATCCTCGTATGTTTTCAAGAAAGTGATTGCTTCTGTTATGTTTCTTCTTTAATAGGTCGTCAATCAGTTTTGGTCGATCTTTTAGTAGAGGTAGTTGAACCTTCCCTTGCATGCAACATAATGAGAAGGCCGGCTTCTTTGTCTTGTTTTTTTTATTTACCCTCTCATCAAACCACATTTCAGCCCCACAAAACTCACATACATATGTAGGGTCTCCTATATCCGAATAGCTATCTATTTAACAAAAAAACAAATGAATTAGTTAATTTTCATCAGATTATACATCTTCAAGCTACACATTTTAATTTCAAATTTGATAACACGTGCATATACGCACCTGTAACGATCTCCATATCAGCTACGATGTTGTCATTATTGTCATGTGTAACGCACTCATCTTGAATAGTAGCATCTGATTGAGCACAATTACATGATGCAATATTTTCATCTTTATGAACGTCATATTCAATAATACATGTTAGATATGATAGAAAATGAATATAAAAATCCCTACATCAAATACGAATACTTTAATATTAACATAATACCATTTATAATTCTCCGTGTAACTGATCTGAGAATTGTTGAACTTCGAACCACTTGTCTCTTACATCTAACTTGGCTTTGTGGTTGCGCCAAATCCAAAATATCTCCTGAAGACATATCACTACCTATAATTGAATTCTTTTTTTAGCCATAATCTTCAACTTGAATATAACATAGAGACTTATATTTTGATTATATTAATATATATATACCTCGAGTTCTTTTGTCAAGCAATATGAGCTTTCTTTTATTTCTAGCAATTTGTGATGCCTTTTGTTTTTCTAAGACAAATTTTTGTACAAAATGTCAGCATCAAAAAATACAGCTTTATATGACAAAAAAGATAAGATAACGAAGCTTATAATATTCAATTCTAAACGTTATTTGAAACAAAGCACAATCGAAGGTAAACTATATATTGAAAATTTATACCGTTAATGACAACACTTGTAGGGGTATCATTTGAGCTATTTGTATTGTATAGCGCTTCAACAGACGATGAAGACGATGGTGAATGTAAAGCTATAAAACAATTTAGAAAGTACTTAATGTTAGTGTGAAAACATTATTCATTTTACCAAATATACGTATTATTTATTTCTTTACCTCTATTCATCGTTGGAGTAGTACACATGGTACTTGAATCATTACTTATAGTGCTTATTGAAGGTGAATTACAAATGGATTGCTCTGAAGATAATATAAATAATTAAAACAAAGTCCATATGAGGTTAACAATAATATTAGAGGTAATATAAGTAAAAACAAAATCGTATACTACAAAACTATACCATTAGTTGAGTGACAAATAATGTTTTGGCTGAATATAGGTTGTTTAATTCCTATATTACGCCGACACGTTTCTGTGATAATATTATTTTCCTTTTGTTCATTGCAACGCATTGTTCAATTCCTTTAGACACGCATTCATGTAGAGATAGCGAAGACTCGGCAAAAATGAACATAAACATGAGTTATTATATGAACATATCATTGTAATAAAGTAAAAATATAAATAACAATTATAAAATCCATAATATACCTAATTGAAAATAACTTTGATAAATGAAATAAAACATATATATAAGTGTTATATTGGTAGTGGTTATTTATTACAAATTTCATAATTGACATTATAATCTTTTTTTCCCTTTGTTTATATTATTTTCTTAACGAACATGGATGCAAATCTATAATAAATATACAATAAATTTTGTATATACGTCGTACAAATACAATCTATGTATAATATAACGTACACGAATAACTAATAAAATGTATCACAATTTATGTAGTAAAACATGCAAATTTATACATGGGTGCATGATACATATTGATTAAGAATTCAAGAGCATTCGAAAAATAAGAAAGAACAAAGAAAGAGAACATAAGAGCTTTGTATCAAACTGGTTCAAACTAGTTGAACAACCACCACTTTTCACAACCAAATTACCACCAATCAAAGACCAAACTATAACAATAAGCTTCTAGTTTGAGTCTACTTTGTGATTCAATCACTAAATCAACGTTTAAGTGAAGGAATTAAGCAAGTATTTTGCGCATAAAAGTTTCAACTTTGATTTAAATGATCTAATTCCAAAAGGAGTACAAAGCTAACATATTTGTTTACATTGTTTCCAAAAATCAGCTGATTTGGACAACTATAGCTACGCCAACTAGGCCAATAAAATAGAAGAAACAAAAATTACAACCATTACAGCACATCTCCTACAAACTAGCTTAGCTACCCTATTGGAAGTTGTAAATCAGAAAAACTACCAATGGAATATTAAAGTACACATATTAAACTAAATATCCCCAAAAGCTTGAGCCATTTGCAGTAGGAATGATTGTTGCCCAAAAGCTTCAAAAACAAGCTAGGCTGGACGGCTGGAGCTGGGCAGCAGCATACCTTGGCATGAAGCACTCTCCTTTCATTTGCTATGGCTTCTTTCACCCATGTGAACTTCACAAGGCTTTATACACTTCCTTAAGTATTCAATAAGCTGGAGGTGGCATCCAAAAGGCAGCAAAACATCTTCCTAAAGCTTGCTTAGAAACCGGATTACAAGAAGCTAAACTAGCTTAGCTCTTAAACATGATTAGATTAGCTTAAACATGTAATTAGGCTAGTTAATCACTTACTAAACTTGATTACCAATACATAATGATGATTAAGGTGTCATTAGTACTAGTTAATCTTGCTTAAGTAGAGATTAACAAATGATTAACCTAATTAAGATGCTTAAGTAAGGTTTTAGGACAAACCGAGCTAGTTAGGCTTAGAAATTGAACTTCCTTCACCATGTTCTCCTTATGATCATGTAGAAGAAGACCTTGGTTGCTTAAGCTAGATGCTCCTGCATCATTCTCCTTAGGTTCGAAAAGGTCTTCTTGTAATTCAGATTTATCTGCAAGATATGGAGCTAAATCACCAACATTGAATGTTGCAGAGATGTTTCCCATTTCATCTGGCAATTCTATCTTGTATGCATTGTTGTTGATCTTCTCTAGCACTTTGAAAGGTCCATCACTTCGTGGCATTAGCTTGTTCTTCCTCCTTGTAGGAAATCTCTCCTTCCTTAGATGTAACCACACTAGATCGCCTGGCTTGTAAAGAACTTCCTTCCTATGCTGGTTTGCTCGAACCTTGTATGCTTCATTTACCTTCTCTATTCTGGTTCGAATTTGCTAATGAAGTTGCTTCATTTCTTTTGCTTTCACTTCAGCTTCCTTGCTACTATGTGCATCAATAGGAAATGGAAGTAAATCAATAGGACTTAAAGGATTAATCCCATAGTTTACCTCGAATGGTGAGTGTTTAGTAGCATAAGTTGGTGATCTATTGTAAGCAAACTCAGCATGAGCTAGCTTTAGATCCCAATCCTTTGAGACTTGTTCACAAGTGTCCTTAGCAGCATAGTTAAGGTCCTGTTGGTCACCTCAGTCTGGCCATCAGTTTGAGGATGAGCAGTAGTACTAAACAGCAACTTAGTACCTAAAAGCTTCCACAAATTCTTCCAAAAATAGCTAAGAAACTTTACATCTTTATCAGAAACAATAGACTTTGGCACTCCATGAAGTCTAATTATTTCTTTAAAGAACAAATCAGCAACATGAATAGCATCATCAGTTTTATTACAAGGAATGAAATGAGCCATTTTAGAGAATCTATCTACCACCACCATGATTGCATCCTTTTGTCTTTGAGTTCTAGGTAGAGCAACTATGAAATCCATGCTCACATCTTCCCATGGTTGAACTGGAACAGGTAGAGGCGTGTAAAGTCCTTGATGAAAGGAACTTTTAGCCTTCTGACATATAGAACATCGAGCTAGAATGGAATGAACATCTCCTGCAAGTTTCGGCCAATAGAAATGTTCCTGCAATACATCAACAGTTTTGTTAATGCCAAAGTGTCCTGCTAGTCCTCCTCCATGAACCTCCTTGATTAGCAAATCCCTTAATGAGCATTTAGGGATGCATAGCTTGTTGTTTCGAAAAAGAAAGCCATCTTGCAATGAATAAGCTCCATGAGATCCATCCTTGCATGCTTCTAACAATAAAGAGAAATCTGGATCATCATAATACAATTCTTTAAGATGACTAAAGCCAAGTACACGAGCCTCCATGAGAGAAAGCATAGAATGCCTCCTTGATAAAGCATCTGCAACAATGTTAGAAACTCCAGTTTTATATTTTGAAACAAAATCAAAGGACTGAAGGATTCCACCCATTTTGCATGTCTTGGACTGAGCTTATGTTGTCCATTTATGTACTTCAAGGCTTGATGGTCTGAGTGTAGCACAAATTGAGCTGGTCTGAGATAATGAGTCCAATGAGTCAAGGCACGAACAATAGCATAGAACTCCTTATCATAAGTGATGTAGTTGAGTCTAGATTGATTGAGCTTCTCACTGAAATAGGCTATGGGACGCCCTCCTTGTTGCAAAACAGCTCCAACGCCCACGCCACTTGCATCACACTCAACTTCAAATACTTTCTTGAAATCAGGTAAGGCTAGAACAGGAGCCTTACTAAGCATACTCTTCAACTGCTCAAATGCTTCTTGTGCTGCTGGAGTCCAAATAAAGGACCCTTTCTTGATGCATTCAGTTGAAGGCGCCAAGATGGTGCTAAAGTTCTTGATAAATCTCCTGTAAAAAGAAGCTAAAACATGGAAACTTCGAACCTCAGTGATAGATTTAGGAACTGGCCATGACTTGATTGCTTCCACCTTAGATTCATCCATAGAAATGACATTAGATGACACTATGAATCCAAGAAATGTCACGCTTGAAGTAAAGAACTCACACTTCTCCATCTTTGCATAAAGCTTCTTTTCCCTTAGTTTAAGGAAAACCTTCTTGGGATGCACTAGATGTTCCTGTTCACTTTGACTATACACAAGAATATCATCAAAATAAAAAACAACAAAGATACCAATGAAGGGCCTGAGTACCTCGTGCATAAGTCTCATGAAAGTACTAGGAGCATTTGTCAAACCAAATGGTATCACACGCCACTCATACAAACCACTCTTAGTTTTAAAAGCTGTTTTCCATTCATTACCCTCTTTGATTCTAATCTGATGATAACCACTACTCAAATCAATCTTCGAAAATATAGTGGAACCATGTAATTCATCAAGCAAATCATCAAGTCTAGGTATTGGATACCTATACTTCACTGTTATGTTGTTAATGGCACGGCAATCCACACACATCCTCATAGAACCATCCTTCTTTGGAACCAAAATGACAGGCACATCACATGGACTAAGACTTTCTTGCACAAATCCTTTAGCTAACAATTCACTAACTTGTTTTTGCAACTCCTTAGCTTCTTCAGGATTACATCTATAAGCTGGTTTATTAGGTAAAGGTGCTCCAGGAATCAAGTCAATTTGGTGTTCAATTCCTCTACTAGGGGGTAAACCATGTGGAAGATCATTAGGAAAAACATCACCAAACTCCATCACTAAAGGCTTAACCTTTTCGTGCACTTCATTAAGATTTTCATCATTTTCATCCAATAACAACAACAAATACATAGCCTTCCCCTTTTCTACAGCTTTATCAAGTTGAGGTTTAGAAAGGATTAAGGTTTTTTTTGTTTTGTGTTTTAGGTGCTGTTGTTTTTGGTTTAGAAAGATTCGATCATGGCTTACTAGGACTAAGCACAATTTTCTTCTTATTATGCATAAAAGTGTAAGTATTAGTCCTACCATTATGCAAGGTTTCTTTATCAGATTGCCAAGGTCTACCTAATAATACATGACATGCATCCATAGGTAATACATCACATAAAACTTCATCCTTATAAGAGTCACCAAAAGAAAAGCTAATAAAAGCTTGTTTTGTTACCTCCACACAATTGCCATCATTAAGCCAATGAAGCTTATAAGGTTTTTGATGCGAGAAAGTAGCATGATTGAGCTCGTCCACCATAGAAGATGAGGTGACATTGGTGCAGCTTCCTCCATCAATTATCATCGAGCATATCTTCCCTCCAATCAAGCATTTGGTTTGAAAGATTTGATCCCTTTGAGATGGAATCAATTCAGTTTCTTTGGCATAAAGAACTCTTGTTAAAACAAGGCTTAAATGATCACCTTGAGTCACTTCTCCAACCTCTAAAGCTTCTTCATTTTCGGCCTCCTCTTCGAACTCCTCTTCTTTGTCTCCTTCATGTTCAAGTGATTCTTCAATGTTTTTAATGTCAAGTAGAGTCATTACCCTCTTGTTTGGGCATTGAGCTTGATAATGACCATAACCATGACACTTAAAGCACTTCACATCAGATTTTTTTGAGGTTTCATCCACTACTTTCTTCCCTTTATCTAACACCTTCGAACCATCACCTTTAGGAGTGTAAGGAGATGTGTATGGTGTTTTCACATTCGAACCACCCTTAGGATAGGTAGTTCCTCTCACAAAAGGTTTCTTCTTCTTCTCCTTTAAGTGTTTTTCAACTTTTAAAGCAAACTTAAAGAGTTCATCCAAAGTAGAATAAGGTTGTAACTCCACCTTCCTCCTAATGTCCTTTTCTAGCCCTCCTAGAAAACGAGACATAGTCTGCTCCTCCCTCTCTTGTACATCAAGTTTCATCATCAATTTTTCAAACTCATGAATGTAATGTTCAACTCCCTTATGATCTTGAGACAATTCAGCTAATTGGTTATATAAATCAAGAGTATAAGTGGAAGGTAAAAACTTCTCTTTCATTTTCTTCTTAAGTTTTATCCAACTCTTGATTTTAGGCTTATGTTTTCTAGTTCTAGCTAAAACAACATTCTCCCACCAAAGGGATGCATACCCCTTTAGTTTAGCTACAGCAACTTTGAAAGCCTTTGCATCATCATACTCCTTAAGGTCAAAGATCCTATCACACCTTGACACTAGTAGAATAAATGCTATTTGCTGCGGTCAAAAAGTGGCATATTGCTGCGGATTAGGGCGCGCAGCAATTAAGAGGGCAGCAATAGGTATTAATTATATTGTTGCGGTTTTAAACCGCAGCAATATATACAAATATTGCTGCGGTTTCTAGGCTAAAACCGCAGCAATATATGTTTTTTTAATTGAAAAAAATACAACATATTGCTGCGGTTTTGACTAGAAAACCGCAGCAATATTTACCGGTACAGGTAAATTTTTTTTTTTTTTTTTTTTTGCTTTTGCAACTAAATTTGAGAATCAAAAAATCCTACAATAAAAGCACTAAAACAGCATGTTTTGAGTACAATTTTCCTAGTATTAAACTGTTGAGCAATATAAATTATTAAATGAGTGACTTTTCAAGTGACAAGTTAATGGATATAACATCTCAAAATGGTGGATGAAAATAAGTTTGTTTATGAGATCTTGTGACAATTAAATTTTAATTACAATGACTAATTACAAAAAAATGCATTAAAAAAATAAGAAACTGAAAATAAAAAAAAAATAAAAAAAAAAACAACAAATCTACAGATCTAAAATAACGAAAAAATAGAAGGAAAAACAAAGATACAACCGAAAAAACAAAACACTGTTGAAACTTAAAATACATAAATTACGAGACCATAAAAAATCGATAAAAAACTAGTGTTCAATTATGCATATGAACAGTTGAGTAATCTGGCGGACGAACACCAACAAGTCAGATCTGGCGGACGAACCATCGAATCTGGCGAACGAACCATCGAATCTTGGTCGTGGTTGAAGCTATGGCGGAGGAGCGACGATCGTGGTTGAAGCTCTGGCAGAGGAACGACGGTCCCGGTTGAAGCTTTGGCGGACGAACGAACGAACGAAACTTAAAATTCTGGAGATGAACGACCGGTCGTGGTCGAGAGTAGGAGAGAGTTCCGGCGTGCAAAGACGAGTTCCGGCGTGCAAAGACCGGTCGTGGTCGAGAGAGAGGAGAGAGAGGAGAGAGGAGGAGAGAGAGAGGCGTGAGTGAGATTGTGAAAGGAAGAGGCGAGGCATGAGTGAAAAACCCTAGCTGTAACTTTTTTATTATTAATTTGAAAAGTATATTGCTGCCCCGCAGCAATATATTAAAATATTATTTTTT
This sequence comes from Beta vulgaris subsp. vulgaris, assembly GCF_026745355.1. NCBI lineage: Eukaryota > Viridiplantae > Streptophyta > Magnoliopsida > Caryophyllales > Amaranthaceae > Beta > Beta vulgaris. The sequence continues at coordinate 21,678,002 of NC_079202.1, forward strand.
AATATTTTTTTAGTATATTGCTGCGGTTTTGGTCAGAAACCGCAGCAATATGTTTAGTCAAATAATTAAAAATTTTCAAAAATAATTCGTTCAAACAATATTGCTGCGGTTTTCGTCTGGAACCGCAGCAATATGGTTATTTTATAATTTTTCTTTTTTTTTTGCGTCATATATTGCTGCGTATGGGTAAAACCGCAGCAATATTACCGCAGCAAATAGCATTTATTCTACTAGTGTGAAACCCACTCCAAGTAAACATCTGGATTAAGGTTTCCATCAAACTCAGGAACTTCTAACTTAATGTCTCTAAAATCATCAACTTTTCGTGGCTTTCTCCTAGTCCTTGAAGACTCAGAGACAACCTCCTCATCACTTTCATAAGCTACCCCTTCATCCTCCACATTTTCTCTCCTTAAAGGTCCTCTAAACCCCTCTCTAACAACAGTCATCAAATTAGCCATTTGTTCACTCAAAGTGGCTATTTGATTCTCCACTCCTACCAACCTTGCTTCACTCAAGTTCAAGCCCCTTCTAAACTGATTTTCTTCACCTCCACTCATGATTGATTCAACCTCAATGAAAGTTAGGCTAGAAAGAAGAAAAGAAGTGTGTTTGGGCTTAGAATAGGTTCGATTTTGGGGGGGATTGTGTTTGGGTTTAATGTGTGTGTTTAATGTGTTTTTGGGATGAATTAGAATGCTCTTAACCAACCTACAGCTCTGATACCAAATGATACATATTGATTAAGAATTCAAGAGCATTCGAAAAATAAGAAAGAACAAAGAAAGAGAACATAAGAGCTTTGTATCAAACCGGTTCAAACTAGTTGAACAACCACCACTTTCCACAACCAAATTACCACCAATCAAAGACCAAACTATAACAATAAGCTTCTAGTTTGAGTCTACTTTGTGATTCAATCACTAAATCAACGTTTAAGTGAAGGAATTAAGCAAAGATTTGATAAAGGTCTAAACTGACCGGAAATAACACTTAGCACACAGCTGAGTGTTTTGAGCATAAAAGTTTCAAATTTGATTCAAATGATCTAATTACAAAAGGAGTACAAAGCTAACATATTTGTTTACATTTTTTCCAAAAATCAGCTGATTTGGACAACTATAGCTACGCCAACTAGGCCAATAAAATAGAAGAAACAAAAATTACAACCATTACAGCACATCTCCTACAAACTAGCTTAGCTACCCTATTGGAAGTTGTAAATCAGAAAAACTACCAATGGAATATTAAAGTACACATATTAAACTAAATATCCCCAAAAGCTTGAGCCATTTGCAGTAGGAATGATTGTTGCCCAAAAGCTTCAAAAAGAAGCTAGGCTGGACGGTTGGAGCTGGGCAGCAGCATACCTTGGCATGAAGCACTCTCCTTTCATTTTCTATGGCTTCTTTCACCCATGTGAACTTCACATGGATTTATACACTTCCTTAAGTCTTCAATAATCTGGAGGTGGCATCCAAAAGGTAGCAAAACATCTTCCTAAAGCTTGCTTAGAAACCGGATTACAAGAAGCTAAACTAGCTTAGCTCTTAAACATGATTAGCTTAGCTTAAACATGTAATTAGGCTAGTTAATCACTTACTAAACTTGATTATCAATACATAATGATGATTAAGGTATCATTAGTACTAGTTAATCTTGCTTAAGTAGAGATTAACAAATGATTAACCTAATTAAGATGCTTAAGTAAGATTTTAGGACAAACCGAGCTAGTTAGGCTTAGAAATTGAACTTCCTTCACCATGTTCTCCTTATGATCATGTAGAAGAAGACCTTGGTTGCTTAAGCTAGATGCTCCTGCATCAGTGCAAATACAATAAATGTGGAATAAATTTATTCTTGTAAAAGAAATGTATAATTTGACATACACGAATAACTAATAATATGTATCAAAATCTATGTTGGATTATTTTAATATACACATATGACAAAAACCAATTTGTTAGGACCAATATGACTTCTCAGTGGATAAACATATATTTCCCAATATATATAATCTTATTAAAAGTGGCTTAATTATTTCTACCACTTTTTTGTTAAGTCTCAAAATTATCAAGTACAACAATACATTAATTTGACTTCACTTACTTTTGGGCTTTCATTTTCTTAATCCAACAACAAATACATATGTTGGAACTTTCCAACTATTTGAAGTTTATCTCACATTTCTCAAACTTCCTTCATCTCTCCATGATATCTTTCTTCATTTCCAACTTCACTTCTCTAAAAAAAATTTCTATTAATCCGTTTCTCCTCTTTCATTTTTCGAAATACTCTATACATCTATATACATGATTTCTTCTTTCAACTATAAATTTCACAAAGTTTATTTATATATACAAAATATACAACAATTTCGGATTCTTGTAATGGATAATCTTCCCATTTCTATTTTCGACATGATTTGAGTGAAGAATATGGTTTGCATGTTAATTCTTTCTCAACGATTGCAAATTTCCGCCAAGAAATACCTCAAATATGGCTTGCATGTCAAAGATTCAAGATTTGGAGATGGTTTGCTTCACTATTTATCAAAAAATAGGTAATTTTTCATATATTGTTTTGTTTTTAAAAGTTTCTTATTAATAATCTATAATAATAATATATATAATTTATAAATTACACAGTATATATAAAAGAATAAAAAGAGATTATTACAAAATAAGTTATTTATACGACTGTTGTTGTTTTTTTTTTACATATTATTTTGAAAAATATCATATTTTTTATTGTTAGTCGAGTACAAACACTTAAGAAACTAAAAGAGGGGGGGTGAATTGTAGTTGGGGAGATTTTCTAACTTTTTGCGGAAATAAAAGAATGATTGACTTAGAAAGAGATAAATTCATAAACAAGAAAGAAATAAGAACACGGGATTTTTACAAGGAAAATTTCCTAGGCCCAATAGGAAGAAAAAACCTTGACCACGAGGGATTTTGACTCAATTCTCTTTAATAACTTTAGGCCCAAAGACTCTCTTTTGTACAACCTAAACTCGGACCTACTCTGTTCCTCTAGGAACTGGTTCCCAGTCAACTTGTTCCCCTTGAACAGTTGACTTTCTCTCTTGACTTCACTCGAAGTCTTTTCTCTTTCTCTCTTCTTCTCTTTCTCTTTCTTTCTCTCTTCTCTTTCTCTTTCTCTTTTTCTCTCAAAATGATTACAGATTTAGATTCACTCAACCCAATCTATAATACACTAAGTAATCACGAAAGAAGAATAAAACCGAATACACTTTCACTAAGATATTATACTTAAAATTCAAATAGTCTACATTAAAAGATTGTTACACAAAACTTATTTGTAGAAGACAATCTTCCCATGATCTTCTCCATGATCTTCTCCACGATCATAATGGAGCTTGTATTCAGCCACACTCCTTTCATGATCTATCCGTTGCAAATTACCGTTGGGAGATAGGCGGTTAGTTTCCACAACTTCGGCCACTAACACACGCGTATTCATTTTCCCATGCCTTGTAAGTAGGTGGGTTGTTGTGGTTCCTAAAATCTAGGAACTACCACAACTACCTCATTAGGCGCTTGTTAGGTTAGTTTTTGATGGCTCTTCTTTAAGGATTTTATCCAAAAGGCTGCACACAAACTAACTTCACAGAATATTATAGAATCACAAAATATCATAATTTTTACATCCATAATATAAACGGATTGTCACAAATAAAGTTTAACAACTTAATTTCTTATTAATCTCCTAATTAATTCTCCATAAGTTATTTAACATATTATTTATGATATCTAAAAGATAATAATTAAAAAGAATAAATCTAAAATATAGACTAAGTTCAAACAAGAACGACTAAATCTAATAACATAAAATAAACTAATAACACACGAATAAAAACGAAACTAAGTTAAACAAAGTTAATTATTTGTCATTATCAAAATAGTGAAACAACAATATTCCCCCTTTTTGATGATGACAAATGATTGGAAAAAAATTATTTTTTTATGTTTTAAGAAAAAAAAAATCAGAAAAAAAATAACACACAAAAAAAAATATCACACAAACTAGACCTAAGTAGACTCAACTAATACTGGGAACAGGATCAGGCTCTACTAGGAACAGGGATGAGAAAAACATGCATAGGAACTAAGTAGGAACGAAGATAAAAAAATTTATACAACAATATCTCTTCCCCCTTTTGTCATTATCAAAACTAAGGTATGAACCTGCAGCACTAGAGAGTCAACAGTCTAGGCATCAAGCAAGTTGCTCAAACACAGATCTCATAATATTAGCCATCTAAGCACACAAAAAAAAATAAGCAAGCAGAAAGCATCGATATGGACAGCAGAGATAATCAATATGCAGAGCACAAGAGCATAGCAGAAAAATAGAAGAAATTAAAAGTGCTTCATATGTTTCAAAAGGATACATAAAGAGAGAACCAAAAGAAATTGTTTAACAATAATTACAGCCACAAAAAAACTTGTCCAATTGTTTCAAAGTTAAAGGAAGTTAGGGCTTTGAGCGTTTGAAGAGAGAGGAGACCACATAATCAATTTTTGAGATCACACCATCCACCTTGTTCCTGATCCCCATATCAGCATTCTTGATGGCTATCATTTGTTGTTGCTGCTAAGAATCCAGAGCAGAGACAGTGGTTTCTATGGCATTGATCCTGATGTGTAGTAGGGTCAAAGAGTCTTGAATTTCCCGGAGTAGCTTGTTGAGCCCAGTAGTAGATAACAACGGAAAATCCACAGCAGTAGATGGGACTGGATCCGAGTCTAGGTGAATAAACATTATTTCACCTTGATCCTGCTCCTTCAGAGACTTGGACCCAGCTAACCTTTGACTCTTCCTCACAGACCCACTTGGAACTCCCTCTTCACTCAGCTTCCTCTTACTACCCACCTCAACCTTGACAGACGTTTCTTCCCTCTCAAAGTCTAGCTTCCCATTGACCAACCTTAAACTAAGCCTTGATAGAGTGTCCTTGGTGAGATAATTTTCTGGCTCAAGACAAAAGGAGGGACTGGCAGGCAATTTAACTTTGCAATTTTTGAAAACAGAGGAGAGAAGGTTGTCATACCCAACTTTGGTGTTATGTGAAATGCAGTGAGAGAGATCGGAAATAATCAAAGAAGGGAGGTTGATTCTGATGTTATTTGCAAGGCAGTACATAATGGAGAGATCCATTAGACTTTCCTGGGTTCTTTTTGAGGAACAGGGTAGAATGAAACGCCAAACAAACTGGAATAACAATTTGTGAAAGGGGGACAATTCTTTTTGATCTAAAGATAATGCATTAGAATTGCCATTAAAGAAAGCAAGAATTTTAGCATTGGATACTCCATTGATGTTAAGTTTCGCTCTACCCTTAATATACTCTTTGTAACCCTCAATTGGGACATCAAACCATTCCCCCAGTTTCTTTTCAGTTAAAGTAACCACACAACCATTCACTACACTCACACATACGCCCTCAGTTATGTTAAAACTTGAACAAAAATCTTTCATTTCTTTTTCATAAAGACCCTCATCTAAACTAACAATTTTCCACCATTTTTGAAACTTTAAGATGTTCAACAGTTCTGTCCACTTGGACTTTTTGCACCATGCAACATCAACGCAAAAACCCACGAGAAATTGGGATGGCTTTGTTTTCTTACCTCGCTTTATAGGAACTGTAATCTCTTTTTCTTGTTCGCTTTCAGCTTCGTTTTCACCATCTTCTTGTTTCGGAGAGAGAGAAACAGGAGCAGAGGATTCTGATTTTGACCCAGTGGAATCTTCTTTGGTCTTGGATGATTCTTGAGCGCTGATTTCATCAAGGGATGGTGTTTTCTCTCTGGGAAAATTTTCGTGATCACTGGTATTTTTACTGTGAGAAGACATGGTGAAAGGGGTTTTGGAGGGAGGTTGAAGATGAGTGAGAGAGATAAATGAAATGATGTGAGAGTTAGAAGATATGAGGGAGTCAGTGATGTGATGGGTTGGGTTATAAAGTAATGATGATATTGTGTGAAAGAGAAGTAGAGGGTTAGGTTTAATGAAACGATTTATTGGGATTTGGTGGAAATTTAACGAAGTTTCTTCATTTAACTCAGATTAACCGAACGTGTAATTATGGCTATAATACATGTTAACGCATTTAATTATGGAATGGAGGTGTGAAAAGAAAAATAAGCAAGGAAATTTGGAGGGAAAAATAGAAAAATAAGATACTCTTGCATATGATAAAATTTGTCCATAATGTACAAACTACATATGTACCAAATATGTGCAAGGACAATAAGGGTAATATTCAAAGACATATGTGAGTCCTTATACTAGCTTGACCCTAGGTGTATGAAATTTAATTCATGAAAGTTGCAGGGCATACTTAGTACGAAATAATTTTTGGGGAATTAACATCATTTGTACATTTAAACAATTTTTATCATTCCTAGTTCCAAGCGTATCTTTTCAAACCTGTCCCTAGATAGAGGTTTAGTCAATATGTCAGCTATTTGATTTTCAGTTGGACAAAAATCAACTTTGACTAATCCCTTTTCTACATTGTCTTTTAGGAAATGATGACAAAGTGAATATGCTTGACCTAGAGTGATGAACTGGATCCTTGGAAATGCAAATGGCACTAGTATTATCACAGAGTATAGGAACACACTTAAATTTTATGCCAAAGTCACGTACCTGTTGCTTGATCCATAATACCTGAGAGCAGCAAGCAGCGCTGCCACGTATTCAGCTTCGGTGTTGAAAAGACAACATGTTCTGTTTCTTTGAACTCCAAGAAACTAAGCTTGATCCTAGGAACTGGCAATACCTGAGTGCTTTTACGATTCACCAAGTCTCCAGCATAGTCAGCATCGGAATAGCTACTAGATCAAAGATGTCACTTCGAGGATAGAACAAACAAAGATCATCACTTCCTTTCAAATATCTAAGATCCGTTTGACAGCTGTCAATGAGATTCCTTAGGATTTGATTGGAATCTAGCACATAAACCAACACTAAAGGAGATATCAGGCCTACTAGCAGTTAGATAAAGTAAGGAACCAATCATACCTCTGTAGAGTTTCTGATCTACGGACTTACCACTTTGGTCCTCATCTAACCTTGTTCCTGTTCCTATAGGAGTATGGTTGGTTTTTGCTTGATCCAGTCCATATTTTTTCAATAACTCCTTTACATATTTTTGTTGATGGATCATTGTTCCCTTTCAGTGTGCTTGATTTGCAAGCCGAGAAAGAAGTTTAATTCTCCCATCAGTCTCATTTCAAATTCACTACGCATTAACTCAGCAAATTCCTTACAAAGAGATTCGTGAGTTGCACCAAAAATTATATCATCTACATAAATCTGAACCACTAGGATGTTTGTTCCTTTGGATCTAAGGAACAGGGTCCTATCAACTTTTCCTCGTATAAAATCATTAGAAAGTAAGAATTTTGAGAGTCTTTCATACCATGATCTAGGAGCTTGCTTAAGCCCATAAAGAGCTTTATCTAGCTTATAGACATGGTTAGGAAGATCAGGGTTTTCAAATCCAGGAGGTTGTTCCACATAGACGTCTTTATTAAATACCCATTTAAAAAGGCACACTTGACGTCCATTTGGTACAACCTAAAACCCATGAATGCAGCAAAGGCAATCAAAATTCTTATTGCTTCTATTCTAGCTTCAGGAGCAAAGGTTTCAACGAAGTCAATACCTTCTTGTTTGATTATACCCTTTGGCTACGAGTCTGGCTTTGTTCCTTATGACTGTTCCATGTTCGTCCAGCTTGTTCCTGAAGACCCATTTCAGTCCCAATCACCTTTTGGTTTTTAGGCTTGGTCTCAAGATGCCAGACCTTGTTCCTCTGGAACTCATTCAGTTCCTCTTGCATGGCATTTATCCAGTCAGACTCCAGAAGGGCATCATTGTGATCTCGTGGTTCTGTCATAGACAAAAGGCTTGGAAAGCACATAAAATTTTCAGTTAGGATCTCGTATGAGTTCCCTTTTCAATATCACTTACGATTAGATCCAAAGGATAGGATTTCAGGTGTTTCCATGGTCTTGGTTCAAATCTCCTTGTCTCTGCCCTCCAGCTTGAGGATCTTCATTCGTTTCATTCTCTGGATGAATTTCTGCTGCCTGTTCCTCCTATATGACAGGATCAGGAACAGCTGCCTCTTCTTCAGGAATATTCTTTTTGTCGGTTCCTGCAGGTGTTAGTTCCTCATCAAGGTTCACTGACTCCTCAGAACGAGTCAGTCCAATTTCAAAGTCATTTTCATGACTTAGTTCCTGCAGGGAGTTAGTTTCATCAAAAATAATATGGACACTTTCCTCAACACACATTCTTCATTTGTTTTAAACTCTATATGCTTTACTATTTAAAGCATATCCAATAAAAACAGCCTCATCACTTCTAGCATCAAACTTTCCTAAATTGTCTTTACCATTGTTATGTACAAAGCATTTACAACCAAAGATTCTAAAGTATGAGATATTGGGTTTTCTTCCTTTGAGTAGCTCATAAGGAGTCTTCAGAACAATGGGTATCAGCATGACTCTATTGATAATGTAGCATGCCGTGTTTACTGCTTCAGCCCAGAAATTCTTCGGAAGATTGCTGGCTATTAGCATGCTTCTTGCCATGTCCCCAAGTGCGATTCTTCCCTCCACACGCCATTTTGTTGTGGGTCCTAGGAGCTGAGAAGTTGTGATCAAGTCCTTCATTTCTGCAAAACTCATCAAATTTGGAGTTTTCAAACTCCTTACCTGATCAGAACGCAAGTGCTTAATTTTAAAACCACTTATTCTTTGAGTTCTTTTAGCAAAGTTTACAAATTCATCAAATGTCTCGCTTTGCTATGAAGAAAAATAACCCAAGTGTACTTGAAAAATCATCAACTATAACAAGTACATATCTCTTACCAGATCGGCTTTGGCTTCGAACAGGGCCACATAAGTCCATATGAATCAATTTAAGAGGACTTTGTGTGCTTACCATCTTCTTCGGTTTGAACGAGGATCTAACTTGTTTTCCTTTTGCACATGGTCCACAAACTTCATGATTTGAGACTTTTATTGTTGGTAGTCCAACAACTAAGTCCTTACCACTTAGCTTCTGGAGCAACATACTTGCGTGACCACATCTTTTATGCCAAAGAAGTGGTTCATTGTCGACAACACTTAAACAAGTTAGGTTGTTCCTAGGAACAAGGTTGAGATCAACAACATAAGTATTTCCTTTCCTAGTTCCTTCCAGAATCTTGGTACCTGTCCTGTATTACTTACTACACAACACTCATCAGTAAAATTTACATTGTTCCCTTTGTCGCAAAATTGAGAAATACTAAGTAGATTGTGTTTCAAACCCTCGACCAAAAATACATTATCTATGGAATGTGACTTGACTTTCCTACCTTACCTTATGCTACAATATTTCCGTAAGATTGTCTCCGAAGGTCAAGTTCCTCCATCATAGGCTGAAAGCGAGAGAAATTTCTTTTTATCTCCTGTCATGTGTTTGAACAACCGCTATCGAGTACCACGGTTGTTCGCCCCCTCACTTTAGCCTGTATCCAAAAAATCATCAGTGGTAGGAACCCAGTCTGACTTGGGTTCCTCTTTTGGGCTAGTATTTCGCTTAACTTTCCATACTTGCTTAATCAAGCGAGTATTCATCTCAATATGTTCTTCTCTGGAGGAACAGTCAGACACTAGGTGTCCACTGTTCCCACAGTAAGAGCATATTCGGTTGCTTGGAAGATCAACATATTTTTTCATTTTGTTTTTCTTGTTGTGATTGAAACCTAACCCACTCCTTCCTTTATTTTTATACTTTTGTATCCAACTCACTGGATCAGGAAGTTTTGTTCTTGAAGATTCCATTTTCTCTTTAAGTACCAGATACTTATTTAAAATATTTTCATGTTCGAACTTTAATTTCTCGAACTCGGATCTAGTATTTATAGAGGGAACTGGTTCCTTCCGGAACAAATAGTTTCAATTCAGCTATCTCCATATTCAAGAAATAATTTTCATTTTAGCATTTTCAAAAGCTTCTCGAATACGTCGGTTTTCATCAAAAACTTCAAAGAATCTTTCCTCAATATTAGCATTTACTGTTTTAAACCAATTTGAATGTCCTTTGGTGACTTCTAAGGCTTTTTCTAAATTTTCTTCTCTAACGCAAATGGCCTTGTAGGCATCCAAAGTTTCCAAAAGAAGTTTTATTAATTGATTCTTTGAAAGTTCTTTTAACTCTTCTTCAATAACATTAATGCGTACCTTATTGTTTGGCAAGTCTTCTTCCTCGTCTGTCTTTGCCATGAGACACAAATGAGTTGTTTCCTCTTCTGGTTGTTCCAGTTCCTCGTCTGAATCCGATTCTCCCCAGGCAGCAACCATGGCCCTTCTCATATCAACTTTTGAGAACGGTTTCTGTTGTTTCTTTCCCTTCTCCTTGTATTTTCCTTTGCCTTTGTCATTTTCCTAGAGAGGACATTCCTTTATGAAGTGTTCAGGATTCCACATTTGTGACAGCTTAGCTTCCCTGGCTTTTTCAAGTTTTTTCCCTTGTAATTCTTGTTGAAGAACTTCTTGAATCTTTTCACAATCAATGCTGCTTCTTCATCATTAGATTCTCAATCCTCTTGTTCATCAGACTTGAGAGCCAAAGCTTTAGGTCTACTAAAGTCAACACTAGTAGAATAAATGCTATTTGCTGCGGTGGTATTGCTGCGGTTTTACCCATACGCAGCAATATATCATGGAAAAAGAAAAGGAAAATATAAAATAGACATATTGCTGCAGTTTCGATCGAAAACCGCAGCAATATTGTTTGAACGAAAAAAATTTGAACAAAATTTGACTTTTTGACCAAATATATTGCTGCGGTTTCTGGAAAAAATCGCAGCAATATATTAAAATAATATTAAAAAATAATATTTTAATATCCTCATTAATTTCATAAGAATATTGCTGCGGTTCCATTAAACACCCGCAGCAATATACTCTTATTTTCTTATAAAACAAGACCCGCGACCCATTAGGGTTTTTCTTGAGTCTTCCTATACACCCAGCCGTTTTCATTCTCTTCTTTCACTCTCCTCTTCCTCACGCTCGACTTATCCTTCATCTTCCTCACTCTCCTTTCCTCTCTCATCCTTCCTTTCACCGCCCATTCGTCGATCTCTCCTCTTCCTTATGCCTGACTCGTCGTTCATCGGCTGTGATGCTACTTCGTCGGTCGTTCGTCGCTCCACTCCTCGACGTCATCAGCAACAACAACAACGTCGTCGGACGTTCGACTGGTTTCTCAGATCTACCGGGTGTTTGTTCACCGGCGCCATCTCCACCCTCTTTGTTCGTTCGTTCGAGAAGCTAGTTTTTAGTCCGTTGTTCACCGTATGATCGACAAATGTACTATTTTTCGTTTCTTTTTTTTGTTTTTTAGATTTGTTTTTCTCCTCGTTCGTTCGTTAAACTGGTGTTTTCGTCCGTTCGTTCACCGCATCATCAACTAGAAATGTATCAGATCTATATTATTTTTTTACTTTTTTTTCGTTTCCTTTTTTCGTTTTTTTAGATTTGTTTTAGGATTTTTTTTCGTTTTTTTAATCTATTTTTAGATTTTTTTTTTTTAGGAATCAGTTCTGTTAATATATTTTTTGTTTTTATTATATTTTTGTAATTAGTCATCAAATTGTAATGGTTGTTTATTTATTTTTATTTTTTAATCTTTTGTATTATGTATGTAATTAGTTTTTTTTATCTTTATATATTAATGAGATTCATATGTTATTTTATTTTCAGTTTGTTTATAAATTTGGTGGATAGTGGATGGGTTAGTTGCATGGTTTTAATTTTTCAAATTTTATTGCAAAATGCAAAAAAAAAAAAATTTTTTTTTTGGTTACCAGGACCTATTGCTGCGGTTTTGGGCCAAAACCGCAGCAATAGTTTGATATATTGCTGCGGTTTTGGCCCAAAACCGCAGCAATACTCTCAGTTAAATCGATAATATCTACAAATATTGTTGCGGTTTGGCCTAAAAACCGCAGCAATATTATTATTACCTATTGCTGCCCTCTTAATTGTTGCGCGCCTAAACCCGCAGCAATATGCCCTTTTTTGACCGCAGCAAATAGCATTTATTCTACTAGTGCAACTTCATGAGTTCCTTGATGTATTTCATGAGTCAACAAGGAATCGGAAAGTTGCTCGATATTGAATGTGGTGAAATCTTTTGTTTCAAGCAAAGCAGTGACCTTTGCCATCCATTTGTCATCATGAGGTAGGCTTCGTAGTAGTTTTCGTACTTGTTCCTCTGGAGTAATGACCTTTCCTAGGGATTCCAGATCATTTATTATGTTGGAGAACCTTGTGAGTATTTCTTGAACAGACTCCTTAGGCTTCATTTGAATTAACTCATATTCGTGCATGAGCATGTCAATTTTTGATCTCTTGACTTCGTGAGTAACTTGAAGAAGTTATCATTTGCTTGGCTGATTGCAATATGATTGTGTTCATGGGGACCAAGGCCACAGTGCATCTTTATCATATTTGGAGAGAGGTTTGGGGATTTCTTCATCTTTTTCATTTTTCTCTGTGACTTCGAAGTCACCAATCTCTATCACTCTCCAAACTTGATAATTTTCAGCGTTAATGAAAATTTCCATACGATTCTTCCAATATGGATAATACTTGCCATTAAACATAGGTGGATGCTGAGTTGAGTAACCTTCTTCCAATCTTTCTCCCGATGTGTTCATCATTTTCAGGAACTAGCTCCTCATTGTTAACTGATTTTTGGAGGAACCAGGCTCTGATACCAATTGTTAGTCGTGTACAAACACTTAAGCAACTACAAGAGGGGGGGTGAATTATAGTTGGGGAGATTTTCTAACTTTTTGCGGAAATAAAAGAATGATTAACTTAGAAAGAGATAAATGCATAAACAAGAAAGAAATAAGAACACGTGATTTTTACAAGGAAAACTTCCTAGGCCCAATAGGAAGAAAAACCTTGACCACGAGGGATTTTGACTCAATTCACTTTAATAACTTTAGGCAAAAAGACTCTCTTTTGTACAACCTAAACTCGGACCTACGCTGTTCCTCTAGGAACTAGTTCCCAGTCAACTTGTTCGCCCTGAATAGTTGACTTTCTATCTTGACTTCACTCGAAGTCTTTTCTCTTTGTCTCTTCTCTTTCTCTTTTTCTCTCAAAATGATTACAGATTTAGATTCACTCAACCCAATCTATAATACACTAAGTAATAACGAAAGAAGAGTAAAACCGAATACACTTTCACTAAGATATTACACTTAAAATTCTGAAAGTCTACATTAAAAGATTGTTACACAAAACTTATTTGTAGAATACAATCTTCCCATGATCTTCTCCACGATCATAATGGAGCTTGTATTCAGCCACACTCCTTCCATGATCTATCCGTTGCAAATTACCATTGGGAGATAGGCGGTTAGTTTCCACAACTTCAGCCACTAACACACGCGTATTCATTTTCCCACGCCTTGTAAGTAGGTGGGTTGCTGTGGTTCCTAAAATCTAGGAACTACCACAACTCATCCTCATTAGGTGCTTGTTAGGTTAGTTTTTGACGGCTCTTCTTTAAGGATTTTATCCAAAAGGCTGCACACAAACTAATTTCACAGAATATTATGGAATCACAAAATATCATAATTTTTACATCCATAATATAAACGGTTGTCACAAATAAAGTTTAACAACTTAATTTTTTATTAATCTCCTAATCAATTCTCCATAAGTTATTTAACATATTATTTGTGATATCTAAAAGATAATAATTAAAAAGAATAAATCTAAAATATAAACTAACTTCAAACAAGAACGACTAAATCTAATAACATAAAATAAACTAATATCACGCGAATAAAAACGAAACTAAGTTAAACAAATTTAATTATTTGTCATTATCCAAAATAACTATTATATTTTAGGAAGAACAGTTGCTTTGCATGTTCAAATCTAATACAAATTTTAATTGTTTCGGTTGCATGGAATTAGTAATAAATATTTATGAGTTGGTTTGATATATACAGATATAAGGTAAGTTTTTTAGTGTTTTATCTACTTTTGTTGCTTATAATAATAAAATTGTCCATTATAAAAAATCACTGTTTTATTTATTTGCAATTTCAGATACAGATATATAAATTTTTAATTGTCCGAAATATATGATATACTTTAAAAATATCTATTTGCATGTTAAGAATCTGATGAAAATCTCACCTTTTGTTAGTTGCATGAAAAATTAACAAAATAAGTTAAAAGGCTTGGTTTGATTTTTTACGATTGTTACCAACATGAAATTAATATACTTTTGTTGCTATAATAATGAAAGTGTCCATTATAAAAATTCAGTGATTTTTATTAGATTTTTTTGCAATTTTAAATTCAAATATATTAATTTATAATTGTCAGAAATACATGATATATTTTTAAAAAAATTATTTGCATGTTAAAAATCTGATAAAAATCTCACCTTTTGTTAGTTGCATGAAAAAAAGTAACAACATAAAATATAAGGCTTGAGTTGATTTTAAAATTTTATAAAGAATACATGGTAAAATTTGTTATAATTTCTTCATTTGCATGTAATAAATAATAAATAGAAAATCCATGTCCATATATGTACAATAAATAAATTTGTTCGAAATTTATATAACTAAAAAACATGTACATTTCTTCATTTGCATGTAATGAATAACAAATAGAAAATTTGTATAATTTTTTTTTTTAATTCCCTTTCGTAAATTCCCGCATATATATTAAATTATAATAATTTATATAAATATTATATTTACAATAAATAAATGTGTTCGAAATTTATATATATAATAAACATATCCATTTCTTCAATTGCATGTAATGAATAACAAATAAAATAATTGTATATACAAAAATATGATATACTTTTAAAAAATTTATTTGCATGTTAAGAATATGATAAAAATCTCACCTTTTGTTAGTTGCACAAAAAAACTAACAACATAAATTTAAAGGATACGTTTGATTTGTAACGATTGTTAACATAATGAAATTAATCTACTTTTATTGCTCATAATAATGAAATTGTCCATTATAAAATTTCACTGATTTTCTTTTTGCAATTTCATATTCAAATATATTAATTTCTAATGTCCGAAATACATTATATAATCTATGCCAATTTATTTGCAAGTTAACAAAATGATAACAATATCACATTTTGTTAGTTGCATGAAAAAAGTAACAACATAAATTTAAAGAATTGGTTAATGATATTTAAATAGACTTATATAATATTTAGCGTGTAAAATGAAGCAACTAATAAAACATGATAAGTTGTGTTCCTTTTCTTTGTCAATATAACTGATGCCTACGATAACTTTAAACTCATCTATATTTATAATTAACTGTAGATGCCTAATCATATTCCTAAAATACATCTTGTATATCTTTGAAGCATCCACCACTTTTTATCTACGTTATCCATTTTGTTCTTTAACCATATGTTGCAAGCCAGAACATTAAGTTAGCATCCAATTTTAAAATATTATAAAAATCCTCAAATTTTAAAACAAATTGTTAATATGAACTTTGAAAAAAAGTAGGTTATGTTAAGTATACATATGGTTAGTAACTTACAAGACACTTTCTGTCTCAATGCTCTAATTAAGGAAAAAAATTATTTTAACTATGAAATAAAGTAGGTTATGTTATTATTTCTCGACAACTAAAGCAAATAATCCATGTGACAACTAGAATAAAATCAGGAAAAAAAGTCATGGTAGTAGACATTTCTCGACAAATAGTTAAAAAGAAGCACATGATTTGGGGAAAAAATAGGAAATAAATCATGGATTAAGTGCCTAAAAAAAAGAGTGTTAATCCTAAAGCAAATAATAGACAAACTCGACTTACAGAGAAACAAAATCAGTAGCAAAAACAAGACAAAGAAAAATTAGTATAGCAAAGAATATAGAAAATCCTAAATAATCCCTCAAATTGGTTGAAGATTAAAGTTGTTAATCTGAAACAGACCTTGAAAGGAAGATCCGAGGATACAATCTCGTCATAAAAGTTGAATTTCCCGGCAATCCTTTTTGCTCGTTCTTCTTATCTGTTCCTCAATCAAGGTGAAGTGAAGATGAAAATCAGAGATTTCGTGTAAAAACTCAGTCAATTTTTATGAAAAACTTCACAAAACAGAAGAAACTACCTTAACTTTGGAGCTCGACTGGATTTTGTGGCTTTTGAAGGATTTCCCGAATTCCCAAAACAGAAGAACGCACCTTTGAAGTTCGAAATTTCGCCTCTTTGCTTGTTTTTCTTTGAATTTCGCCTATGTGAAGTAGTGTTTGTGAATTTCGCCCCTTCCCTCTTCCTCTTAGTATACAATTGGGTAAAATTCAGTTCGTGATTTCAGTTCATAGGAGAGATTTGGGATGGGAGATTGAAATTTGTTGGCAAACATGCAATTGATAGGGTAAAATTCAGTTCATGATTTCAGTTACCTGATCATGAGCAATGGGTTTCCTTGTTTTTAGGGAGATAAAGGCGCTGCTGTTCATGACTTTGAGAAGTTTTAAACTTTGTGAAATAAATCGAGGGATTGTTAGCGCGTAATATTTTGTGCGTGCGTGGCAATGCAACAGTACAATAAGCTAATATATATACCTAATGCAACGAACATCCGAAGTCGTTGCAATTGATAATATATCTAACGCAACGACCATCACTAAGTCGTTGCAATAGATATATCTAATGCAACGGTTACTATAAAGTTGTTGCAATAGCTTAATCTATGAACATAAATTGAAATGGGCCGTTGCAATAGATGATCCTACTGCAACGGTATAAAAAATAACCGTTGCAATAGCTTATTTTAACCATTGCGTTTGATTAAAAATGTAGTAGTGTCTATACAATCACAATATATTATATTGTATAAACAACTTTACTTATATATGTTTACCCACAAATAACTGATTCATATTATTGGCCGAAATCAATGGAATTTTATTGTGTAAATATTTCTTTATTTGTGGTTTATTATATTTTAACCACAAATTACGAAATATTATAAAAGCAATTATTATTGGCATTTAACCTAAAATATACTTGATAAGGAAATCAAAATATATGCAACATATTTGCAAGATATATTATACCATGATTAAATAAAAGCCATGATTAACTTATACACTTATATATAGTTTCTATAAATAAAGAGTAGTGAGATATAAACTATATATAATTTCTATACATGACACCTAAAATCTCGAATTACTTACTACGTGCATATGTATATAACTTTTAAAATGTAAAATAATATTTATTACAATAAAATATTTATTTAAGAGATTAATTGTCCTACTTTGTATTACTATGTTTGTATTTGAAATAAAAATATATATATATAATAATATAATATCAATATGCAAAACTCTAAAAATAAATATATAACGAAAAAATATAACAAACTATTATAAAATAAAATTATTCGAACAATCAATTACATGATCCAAGTAAATAGATAAAATATCCTTTTGATTGTAAAATAAACGTCCTCAAACAAAATGAGACACTTTATTCCTTACATACTAAAAATGTTCATATAGCACCCCCATAAGTGTCATCTACTCCTCCATTATATCATTTAGCTTTTTGGTAGTTGATTGTTGCATATCAATTGGAGACTTATCAATCACAAAATCTCCAATCTTTTCCAACTTAATAAGTCGCTTTTGAGGAGTAATTTGAGATCCTGATGATTCATTTTCAGAATTGAACATGTCCTATAGGTAAAAAAATAAAAACTGGCTAGTACGAATAAAACATTAACAAAATGGAAACTTAACTAATTGATAAAAAAACTCAACCATAAAAAAACAATATACATAAAATAATTAAGAGATTTAAATTAATTTATTTACAATATAGAAAAACAAATGTCAAAAAATATATTTCGTACAACATCTAAGCATACCTTATCACCTCCACCATCCTTGACACTTTCTGCTTCATTTATCTTCTTCATATATAAGTCATGCTATGAAAACAAACATATGAATTTCTAAATTAAATATATATTTGAAATGTAAACATAACACATTGAATTAATTCCAAGTAAAAAATGAAGTTGTCATTACCTCAATCTTTATATACAGTCCCATCCATTTGTCGATAACACTAATATCATCAATTGTGCTTACAACGGTGTATGTCGAATTCTCATCTAATGCATTGTTATCAGGAACCTTCACTTTGAACAAATATCTTTTGCCAAAGGAAAAACTTGAATTCCTCTGGAATGTAGTTTCAATAGCATCCTTATAAAGAATAAAAAACCAAATATATAAGAACTTAGCATTAAAAAAAATTACTTCTCAATAATATAAAAATCGTGAAGTTAAAATAATTATAAAAAAAATTAATTGTAACAACCTTATCTTGCAAGTCAAGTATTTCTTTGGCTGTCTTACCAACCAATTTAGATACTTCTTTATCAAACATTAAGAAAGAAGCATCTGCAGTATTGTCCGATACGATGAATTTGATTTTGAACCTATTATATTAGTATTATGTGAAACAAAAAGAAACCAAAAAATACACGATATATGCTTATTATTCATTACTTTAAAACTAACATAAAATATATAACGTATTATTAAATTGTATAATACCTCGAGATGGTAGATTTCACAACATGATTGTCCTTCCTACATCGAGTTACATCCTCTTCCTTAACCAATCCACTATTACATCTTTTGCAAGCATCATAGTACCAACTGTATTGAATATCAATATTTTTTATAGTTGTCAAGCAAACACATATTCCAACCTTAAATTCAAATAATAATATTTTCATTTAGTAAAAAAAAATATAATATAATTGTTATTATTATACAATTAGTTTAACAAAATAATAAAGTCATTAACCTTATTCATCTCAAGCAAATCGGATACATCCTTGATCGATTCCTCCTTTAAAAAGTCGTTCGTGTCATTAGACAATTGGGATAATAAAATGAAATAACGGTGGTATGTGGACATCCAACAGAAATATTACGTAAACAAATAGGCACATTTCTCCGACCACGGAACATAGGTTATCTCTTCCACACAGTGCACTTTTGAACCAATCTCAGTGTGAGTAATATTCTTTCCAAGAATGAAGATGTATTTTATTGTTGTACGGGATAATAAATAAGAACGAACTAATCCATCTCCTTAACCTGTAAAAATCATAATAATATCACATTATAAACAGTTTGAAACATTTTTTAAATACTTCTTAACCATCAATATCAACAATTATACACATACCTGCGCATAATGATTCATTATTTTAGATAGAGTTGTCCGAAACAAAAACTCGATTTGTTTGTCACGTACCAAAATGCTTATAGTACCAGTTGTATCCTCAACCGTAACGACGACTGATAAGATGAATGAATTAAACAACTTGAAACTTCCTAGATCAATATCAATTACCTTCCCAATAAGCCTAATAAGTTGATTCTACACGAATTACATTAAAAATATAAATAAGATAATGTCATTCATTGCAATAATTTATAATTTAATGAAATATTGATATGTAACAATACAGAAGATAATATAAACAAAATTACTAAACTCACATTGTTAATTTTCGCAAAATTAACTATAGTTGAACATTTCGCATTAGCTATCCTTAGAGTGCGTGTAATTGGTAGTTGGCAATGGGTTATGAACTTAGCTTTCTCTCGAACATAACGGTCGTTCTTAAACCTGACAACATAATTATTAAAGTTAACACATATTAAAGCAAAATAAGCACACTTTTAATAATGATGAATTAGTAACTTCAAATTAATTAGGTTTGACATTACCAGTTTATCAAAATAGATGGTTTTTTAGTCCGAGGTCGTATATAAATATTGGATTTCTTTGTACTTTGCAAGTAAGCATCTAAAATAACATATGGAAAATTAAATAAAATTTCGAGTAACAATCGTTATTGTTAAATTAATAATGAATAAAATAACAATATCAAAATACAATACATCCATCAATACGTACGCATAATCCACATGCTAGAATACAAATTGGTTCACTCATAGATTCCTTTAATGCAATTAACTGGCTTATGAACTTGATCTTCATAGCTATATAACTTTTTTTTGTAAAAATAACACGACATACAATTAATACCAAAAATATATCCGTAATGTCTAAAATTGATTATTTCAATATGTATTATGTAGATAATACCTTTCATCTATAATTATTAACTCTTTACTCCGAATTGAAACGATTATTCCAAATACATCTAAAATAATATAAAAAAATTATTAAAGTACATTTATTTAAACAATAATTGAGAATATTTATTACTCTTATGAATTGAACCAACACAAATGCATATACATTACCTACTATTGTATTATTCTCGTGTTGTGAATTATCATATATCGAGCCTAACTGCGATATATTGGTCTTCGATGAAGAACCATTTTAACTTGTAATGAAAAACCTCATAAATAAGTATACAAAATACGAAAAAATAACAAAATTATTCCAAATTGAATGACTTGTGTTTTACTCGATTTTTTTGCATTGATAACAATTAAGTAGTATGTGAATTTAAATCCATTTTCAAAGATATTACTTGATAGCTTTAGCATGATCCTAGGAATAAAATAATATATCACATTGTTAAACAATTGGAATTCAAAATATTTTTTACAACTTTTCCTTTCTAGCATATAATGAATACGTTATAAATCACCTATCATTTTTAGAAGATAACTAATACGAAACATGATTATATTCTTGAAGATTTTGTTACTATCCTTTTCAAACGAAATCATGAATAAATGTAAACAATGATAAAAGAATAATTATTTATTCATAAAAACGTGAAATACATATTTAAAAAATAAATATATTTATTATGTAATACTTTAAATTTTCATATCATAAATGACTTAAATTATCATTCAATAAATAACAATATTTGTTAATAAATAGTAAATCATATATTGTAGAAAATCGTAATTATAAAGTAGTATAAGAACAATAAATTAAAACTTGGAAACATATTTTACATTGATGTTAAGAAAGATACAATAAGGTAGTCTAAGAACAAATCTAGTACAATTCATAACAAAATACATAATCAAATAAAACATAAGACACAAATAAAATAAAGACCAACTACAAATGATTAAAATTACTACATTAGAGATTTCAAACTCTTAATTAATCATAGATTGTAAAACACCATCTTCAATCATCACCTCTCTCCAATTCATCACGATAATATTCAACAATATTCCTTGCTTCTTGAGAAGCAAGTTCAATTTGGTTGCGAAAATAGATAATTTGAATCATATAACCCATTGTTACCATTCCTTCATACTCTTCTAATTTACGTAATTTGTAACATGCATTAGAAAGTTTATGATCAATTGTTGACCAAAACTCTAAGAATTAGAAAGTAGCCTCAATGACTTCTACTATATGCTTAGCTATTTTATGATCCATTAAGATGATGTGCTTAAAGTGGAAAAGTTTGAGAATAATAGGTGAAGTGGTAATTTATAGGAGATATTTAGGTAACAAAAATAGCAAACTTACCTTATTTATAGTAGAGATGGCCGAATTTCATGGCTTAAGGGAATTTAATACATGTTGGTGGAAGTAGATATGAATTGATGAGGATTGACCAAGTGTGGTCAAAATTAAAAATGACATTGTTGCATGAAGTACACATTAGGTAGATTTTTCTAAAACCTTTTTTTTTTACATTGAATAAGTTGAAATGAACATTAATTATTAAGGAAATATTAAGTAACTTTTTTGGGATGTTGATATATATATATATATATATATATATATATATATATATATATATATATATATAAAGCCTCATTTGTATATATCAAAACCAAATTTATTGAGGGACAATGTATGAATTTTTGTTAGAAGTTGGTATGACATTTATAATCATTGACCAATTAGAGTCAAAGTTGAAAATGACAACTAATATATAAGTGGTAGTACAACATAAATAGAAACATAAATTTTGTTTTTATTTCATTGACATTTAGATGAGCAATATTACGTAATTAAAGATAATACAACGTAAAAAACACAATTCAACTAAACACTTTCATTTGATAAATAATCCAACAAAATGCTTCTTGTAGTTGGTATTACACCTCCATCGTTCATGTTGATTTCTTCAATTGGATATCGACATAAGTAATGAGCTCGTGCAGGATTGCAATGAAGAAAATGTAGTACCATATATTCTAAATCAACATAAATCCTAGAATCTTTGATTGTAGAGAACACATACTCCGTCATATACCAATCATCCGAATACAAATCTCCAGGATTCGTAACATTGTTGTGAACTTTATACGATTTAATATCATCAGAACGAAACATTGTTAGTAACATACCTTGATGATCAAAAAAATTAGAATGTTCCACTTTTGGATGCTAAGTCTTTAAAACTTTTGGTGAAGTAGGCGAGTCTAAAGAAAAATAGTCATTCCTCATACCAATACAAAATTAATGTACACGTGTTTTCAAGAATCTAACTTTTATAGGATGTAGGGGGAAATAAACATAATAATCTTATTTATAGGTAAACCTTAGATATTTAATACGATTAATTGATATTTTACATATTAAACGAATATGAGAGTACAAAATATTTTCGTACTAAATATAAATTGAGTCAATCTCCAAAATCACGTTATCTAATTAGGAATGATTTTGATATATGTTATGAAATTGAACATGATTAAATAATTTAATTAATTCAAAGTTAAAATAAGATTAATTGATATTTTCCATATTAAACGAATATGAGAGTAAAAAATAATTTCGTACTAAATATAAATTGAGTCAATCCCCAAAATCACGTTATCTAACTAGGAATGATTTTTATATATGTTATGAAATTGAACATGATTAAATTATTAAATTAATTCAAAGTTTAAATAAGATTAATTGAGTTTTTCCATATAAAATGAATATAAGAATAAAAAATTAATTTCCGTCTTAAATATAGATTTAGTCAATCCCCAAAATCACGTAACCTAAATTAGGAATGATTT
Source organism: Beta vulgaris subsp. vulgaris (assembly GCF_026745355.1). Classification (NCBI taxonomy): domain Eukaryota; kingdom Viridiplantae; phylum Streptophyta; class Magnoliopsida; order Caryophyllales; family Amaranthaceae; genus Beta; species Beta vulgaris. The sequence goes on from NC_079202.1 coordinate 21,701,139, forward strand.
TGATATATGTCATGAAATTGAACATGATTATATAATTTAAGTAATTCAAAGTTTAAATAATATTAATTGATATTTTCCATATTAAACAAACATTAGACTACAAAATAATTTCCGTATTAATTTTGGATTGAGTCAATCCCGACAATCACGTTATCTAAATTAGGAATGTTTTTGATATATGTTATGAAATTTAACTCGATTAATTAATAAATCTTAAATCAATTGACATTAATTTATATTTTCAATATTAAACGACTTTTATGGTTTCCACCATAAGTTAATAATCAAAGAAAATTCCAAAAAAAAAACTACTATATATATATTTTTATGAAAAAGTGTGATTAGTAAGTCACTACTTATATTATGTCAATTTATAATATGCATATTATAAAAGAAATAAAATATAATCGAATAATACATATATCATCATAGTAACTCATTGAACTTAATAGATTAGTACATTGAAAATAAGAAACTAATATTGTAAACAACTACGAATAATACAAACATTTTACCATAACCGAACAATACATATATCATAATTAATTACTGAACTTAATAGATTAGTACATTGAAAATAAGAAACTAACATTGTAAACAACTACGAATAATACAAACAAAGGTTAATATTTTTTTTGTTAGATAATTTAGTATTACCTATCAAATCATTCTTCATACTTCACTTCTTAATAAGAGAATCCAGATACTCAACAATACACTTTGCTTCTTTGGTAGCAAGTTGAATAGCATTACGAAATGACATTATCATACCAATGTACTTCATAGCTTCCTCACATTCTTCTTCTTCTTCTATTGTAATTAAATTTCCAAGACATGTAGTTAGTTTATCATCAACCATGTACCACTGGTCCAAGAATTCTTCCATTACATTGTTAATGTCTTTCACATCATTGATACATCTCTGATCCATTAGAAGATAATACTTTGTATATCTTAAACTTCTAAAAATTGAAATGTTAAATGAAATAAGGAGTTTTTTTAAGAATGAAGAAAATCGTTTTTTGGGAATTGATGGAATGAACATACAAAGACCAAATAGATCTTTATATAGATCAAATATAACCGGTTTTGCTAGGTTACATTTATTGCAATTAGGTAAGGCAATGCAATTAAGTATGGTAGGTACATTGTTAAATATTGAATTTGGACCAAGCAATAATATAATCAAAGGTGGAAAAAGTATCAATACATGGACCTATAATTGCTTTGAAAGTGATGAATACAATTATTGGTGAACATGTTATTTCTCAAAATAAAATGGTAAATAATGGTAGAGACATTTACTTCACTATCATTCCATAATTGGACATTATTGGGAGCTTGAATAGAATAAAAAGGAAAACAGTAACAAAGAACACTAAAAATTAGTATTGTTCAACTCTACATGATTCGTTTCATTACAAATATAATCGAGCAAAATTTTATTACTAATACGACTACAATCCATATTGTTTAACAATGTCTTCAAAATAGTCATCATCATCAACTTTGTAAGCCCTAGGAGGATGGCATTGTAGATCATATATCATCATATTCCAAAAATCAAAATATGGACGATAGCCATCTATTGTTGTATTGACATCTTCAACATAAGCCCAAACTTCATTGCTTCTATTGATATAAAACGTGAACATACTCAACACATCGTGGAAATATAGATGCCCTCCACGAAATAGTGTTAAAACCATAGATTCCACATCAAGAAAATTCGAATAGTCAATTTTAGTGGGCCATTTTTCCTTACGAATATGGGATTGTATAATATTTTGTGGAGGACATGGTATTGGTTTTGAGGCAGAGGAGGAAGTTGGCATGACAGTGCAAATTAAAAGCACGGAAATGAGTAGTGTTGATGAATGAAAATTCGGTACTATTTATACTTAGGGCCTGTTCTCTTCGACATAAAACAGCTGAACTGAACTGAACTGAACTGATCTGAACTGAACTGAATTGAACTGAACTGAACTGAACTGAACTGAACTGAAATGAATAGTGATATGTGAGAGTAAAAGTATTGTCAAGAGCTGAACTGAACTGGTCTGAACTGAACTGAACTGAACTGAACTGAACTGATCTGAATTGAACTGATCTGAACTGAAAATAAGCTGGGGAGAACAGGCCCTTAAAGGTAGCTCTCTAAAATGTAATTAATTTCGGCATTTTTTTTTTAAAATTTCAATAGTTGATTGGCCAAAATTAATGTTGATTGACAATTAACATAAATCATCCTTGATTGATATTTTGATTTCATTACCATATATGAAGTATATAGGCAAAATCGGATGTAGATAACATTGGAAAGAAAAAATTTCGGACAATTAAACATAATTGGAGATTTTAGAATCCAACCTTGCCTTTTTTATTCCACAATTTAAGCCAATCATCAATAATTACCTCAAATCACCCCTAATTAAGATTTAAAATTACCGAAAATTTTAAAAATTTTGGATGCCACATAGGCAATCCTACGTGGATAGCCTAGATGAGCGTTTTACTCCCCAAATACTCTAAAATTGCTCGGTGATCGTGAGCTTGACGCGTAGGATTTAGGATTTTGCTTTAGATAATGATATTGAATTGATAGATGATCATTCCAAATGACGAGTTGCCCCGTTGTTAAATGGCGGATTGAAAATGAGCATTTACGGAATTGTGTCCTAAATGGCCCACGACCCACTATCCGCTAATATCGGGGCTCTCAATTCTCATGCTAGATCGGGTTAGTAGTACGATTAAGCCAGCTCTAGGGGGGGGTACTACAAGAAAAAGCAAAAATAATGTTTAAGAAGTAGGAAAAATGGATCAGAATACCCCCAACTTTGGGCGGTCCGCTTTTAATACCCCCAACTTTAGATTAATTTTAAATAACCCCAACTTTGGAGGTGGTCCGCCGAAAATGCACCCATATGACTTGTAACCTGTTAACAAGGTAATTTTTTTTTTATTCCATCCTCTACTTCTTCTTCCTCCATTACAACCACCACCTAGCCACCAGCCACCACTACCACGACCTCCACCAGTCCCACACCCCATCCCCACCCCAACCACCCACCGGAATCTCCCCCACCCGAGGGACCACCTTCAAACCCCTCCTCCCCAACCCCAGCCACCAAGCCACCACCTTTGAACCCCTCCCCCAGTCCCCCCCCCCCCAATGCCCTACCACCACCTTCGAACCCCTCCCTCCACTCCCAGCCCAACCATCACCTTCGAACCCCTCCCTCCGCGCCCAGCCCAACCACCACCTTCGAACCCCTCCCCTCCACGCCCAGCCCAACCTCTTCATCCCCCAACCCCGCCCTCGCAACCTCCCCTCCCCACACCACCCCGTCGAATTCCCGCCCACCCACCACAACTCACTGCCACCGTACGAGACCCAGAGAGAGCCTCCACGACCTTCAAGAAGGAGGCGAAATGAAGGTGGTGACGAAGGTGGTAGGGAGGAGAGAGAAATGGTGGTGAGGAAAGGTGGCAGTGGAGGGTTGGGGGTGGGGGGATGAGGAGAGGAGAGAGAGATGAGCAGAAGGTGGCAGTGGGAGGTTGGGGGTGGGGGATGAGGAGAGGAGAGAGAGAGAGAGATGAGCAGAAGGTGGCAGTGGGGGTTGGGAGTGGGGGATGAGGAGAGGAGAGAGAGAGAGAGATGAGCATAAGGTGGCAGTGGGGGTTGGGAGTGGGGGATGAGGAGAGGAGAGAGAGAGATGAGCATAAGGTGGCAGTGGGGGTTGGGGGTGGGGGATGAGGAGAGGAGAGAGAGAGATGAGCAGAGGGGGTGGGGGTTTTTGGTTTACCAGTTCATTCGGTCATAACAGGTAAATGGTGCATTTTTGGCGGACCACCGGGGTGGGGGTTTTTGGTTTACCAGTTCATTCGGTCATAACAGGTAAATGGTGCATTTTTGGCGGACCACCCCCAAAGTTGGGGGTATTTAAAAATAATCCAAAGTTGGGGGTATTAAAAGCGGACCGTCCAAAATTGGGGGTATTCTGATCCATTTTTCCTAAGAAGTACTTGTATAGTTCTATTTCTATACCCTACAGGCTACAACCAAATCAAATCCTTTTGAGAAATTGTTAGAAACGTTATCCTCTCTGGGAATCAGTCTCAGAGGAACCTCATCCTTCTCGGGCCTCTCTTCCACTGTTACAAACCTTTTCCTTTCTCTCATAATAAAAATGGCGGTCTCAATCTCATCTGTCACCTCATCCTTCTCTTCTCTTTCATTCTCCTCCAACCTCACTTCCAAATCCCAAATCTTACCTGTGGCGCGCACGAAATCATTCCCATTATCTCATTCCGTTGTCGTGAAGCCCCTTTTTATCACAGCATCATCGTCCTCCACTACTCCCCTCGAAGCGCCCGAGTCCCTCGACCTTCAAAAATTCGTGAAGTCGCGCCTTCCTGGTGGCTTTGCGGCGCAGACAATTATCGGCACTGGTAGGAGAAAATGCGCCATTGCTAGGGTTGTTCTTCAAGAAGGAACTGGACAATTCATCATTAATTACCGGGATGCCAAGGTCCCCCTTCTCTCTCCTTTTCACCTCTTTAACTTTTTTTTTTTTTATTTTGCTTAAAGTTAGTGCAACTAATTGCTAGTTAGTTGGTGCTGTTTTTCTCCTGTACTCTTTAATGGTCCATAAGTTAGAAGAATCTGTTTATATATCAATCATGCAATCTCCGACGCTATATAAGTCTATGCAGCTAAAAAATGATACTGAGTAGAGAGATGGAGAGAAATAAAAAGAGGGATCCATCATCCATGTGATAAAAGGAGAAATGAAACGGCTAAAATGGCAAGTGCTTTATTTATTTTAGGACGGATGAAGTATAAGTTTTAATGTTGAAGGCATGTTGTAAATTAAGTGTTCATTTCACTTCCACAAAGCTGCATATGCGGTAATTGATAGGAGTCTTTGGGAACTCTAGAGTCGTGGATTGGTTGTATAGTCCTCTTAGGTAAGTGGAGCTCTCTGTGCGAAGTTTTAGTTTAGGTGCTTAACTAGTTTGTAAAACTTCCGATTTATCGGAAGTTTGTTAGAATTTGCCATTCGATGTGAGTGTTTATTGAAATGACACTTTGAGTAGGCCAATTATCACTTATCAGTGGCATAATGAATATCAGTATGCGGCAGTAGTGTTCCTATTGAAAAGAAAAGGTTTACAAGCTAATTTTCTTGCATCTTAATCCAACGGAGAAGATAGGTAAAGATGACAGTGATGGAATCAATGTCAATGTGGTCACGGTGATATCGTAAGACTAGCTGGTGTTTCAGCCAAAGATCACTATTAGGAAGGGTACTAATCTTGTCTGATGGATACGAAGAGCTCCGATATATGTGTACTCTAGATTATCTTAAATTTTTTAAGCCTCGCGAAGATGATATTGTTTGGAGTTTTTATCGTCTCATAAGGTCTAGTTTCAATGATCGTCTTTTTTAGAACTGTAATATATTCAAGTTGAGATGTTTTACAAATGACGAAGCATGCTGCCAATCACTTAAGCGTAACACAATTTTTAATGAAGAAGGGCTAGGTAACGACAAACCCCTCGACTTTTATGACAACAATGTATGATATGAATCCATGTGACAAGTGCAGAGGGCTACTCAGAAAAACATATATCTACTGATTACGCCGTGCTAATTATGTCGTAGCAATTTCGTTGTTGCTATAAATTCAGATGAATATTAAATGCCATAGAGCTGTGCTCCTCAGAAGAGGTCATTTTTTATTATGTTCTTTACAGATCAGATTAGTTGCTTCAAAGTGCTGCTAGCTGCTCTACTTTATCCAAGTACCTAGATTCGAGTCTCCAACCTCTAATAACGGTGCTGCCTGAAAACCTTTTTTTTGACGATCTTTGCTCACACACGCAAGGGTGGTAATGAACCTGGGTTCAAGTATAGTTCAAAAGTCTTACAAGTCATTTAATTGCTTGATTCCCCTGGATGAGCTTTTTCCAGCTTGCTGATGATGTTACTGATAGATATTTTTGAACTGTTTTATACCCAATATGATATTAATTCTTAGTTACTTGACCATTTTCTCCATGATTTACATTCTTTGTGATTATCATTATCATTATGTAAAAGATGCTCTTTCTGCAGTTCATTGCATTAAAGATGTTATAATCAATCTAGATCTTTTGTTGAAAACTTTTTGTGTATCAAACTGAAGCAATGAGATAAAGGGATGAAAGATTGAAAGTATTATAGCTTGATAGAAGCTACCTTGTGTTAGGGATGTGATCACATTTAGCAGGATACTTTGAAATTTAACTTACATAATATTTATAAAAGACAGAAAAACTTAATACTGTATAAATTGGACCAATCACTTATCATTTAGTACCTAGGAGGCTAGGACATTTGCATGTCCAGTTGGAGAATAGGAGGCTGGATGATGTCAGTAACATGTTACCTTTGTGTGCTTATGCTCTGTTTACTTCGTAGAATAGTCTGCAGAGGTGGAGCAGTGACAGCACTACACTAACTTGTACCTTTTTGTTGCATATCTATGCAGGACTATCTCCAAGGGAACCCACTGTGGCTTCAATATGTGAAAACCCCATTGGCTACTTTGGGTTACGAAGCAAACTATGATGTCTTTGTCAAAGCCCATGGTGGTGGGCTTTCAGGTCAAGCACAGGCAATATCTCTTGGTGTTGCCAGGGCATTGTTGAAAGTTAGTGCAAGTCACAGAGCTCCTCTAAAACAAGAGGGTCTCCTCACTAGAGATGCTAGGGTAGTGGAGAGGAAGAAAGTTGGTCTCAAGAAAGCTCGCAAAGCTCCTCAATTTTCAAAGCGTTGAGGTAGGAATTGTGTCGCATTCCATACTTTCCACTATTGAATCTTCGGAGTAGTTCTTGATCTTGGTACATTAAATTTTCATGGGTTCTTGTGCAGCTCGTATGTAATGGCTGTTAAATTGTGGGGAATCTGTATATTAAAACATCTTTTGCAAATCCAGAACTTTACGTTTCAGATTTAATTAAATATTGCTGGCCAATAATCACCAATCATCGATTCCTGAAACAAAAATTATAACAAAAGGGGAATGGTTCTGCAAGCTTCTGCTTTATGACCTGGTACTTTTAGGATTTAATTTGCTCAGATTCGAGTTCCTTAGACAAGTTTTCCATTGATCATGAAAAGTATGTGTGGCTTTTTTTTTTATAAAGGTAAGGAAAAAGTATTAGGAGACCTTGCACGACTGGTATTTCTAATGCGTATCTTATATTTTATAAAATTTGACTCAAAGCTAGAATACAAAACACAAACACAAAGCAAAAATAAACTAAGTTGCAACTAGAGAAAAGAGGCTTACCATGGGGTGGATGTGTGCTTGTCTATCCTGACACTAATACTCTCCCGTTCCAAAATATAGTTCTTGTTTCTTTTTGTATGGTATCCACCACGTATCTTCGACCATCAATAACTTTAGTTACTTATAAATAAAAATTATAAAACTATACATTGAGACAAATCTAACCAGATCCCACATGATTATTTTTTTTGTATATATCAATGAGAATATGTAACACTCACTAAAGTTTTGGAATGGGTACACTTGTACTATATAAAGTAAGACATTCCATTTTGCTTTGTGATACTAAATTCTTACCCATAAATTACAGTGCTTTAGTTGATTATCATCTTTCAACTTCGAGTCTATTGAAATTGTACACTCTTCAGACGTCTTAGATAATGTCCAACGTATACTAGCCCTCTGAATTCTTAATTTATTCCTAAATTATAGCCACTGTATGATGTCGACATGGAAAGATTCAAATCCTTACATTGCTTTCTGCTATATAAGTAGTCAGCTGTGTAGTTCATCAAGTGTCACACTAATTTGTTGAAGCCTTGATGTTTTGTTTTATCAGTGTGTGTGTACATCTGCTCAAGTTGATCAATCCTACCTCTACTTTTTAGCTACTGCTTTCTTTCTTCGATGCTGCTGCGGGAGATTTTAACATGTCAAATTGTTCACACTAATGCAATTATAAGCTCACAGGAGTTTCGGCTAGCAAAGCCATGTTGGCAGAAGACAGTACATGTGAAGTGTGTTCAAGTGGATAAAAGTTTCCTAATGCTAATATGACAGATTATAGAATCTTTTTTTTTTTGTTTGCTGTAATTCTTGTATTACCTTGGCACTCCTTTTTCCTTGATGTCATATGAGAGGGAATATGGGCTCTACGTGTATGGTTATCTAGGGTGTAAATCTTTTGCGAACAATGAATGAAACATATCTTCCTACATTTCAACTTTTCTGTGTTGTCATGATCGTTGTCCTCCTTTCTTTGTACAAGATCAATCTTCTTTGAGAATGCTTTCTTTTTGATAGGAATGTTCTCAGAAATTGGATTTAATCGCATCAGTAGATATTGGTTTAATTTTTCAATTTACAGAAGTAATATCATATCAGAGAGAATCTTCTTGAATCCTCTCAATCTAGAGAGTTCTGAGTTCTGACACATTGTTTAATGTCGTGTTAATTATCTTTTATTACGTCCATGATCCATATGGGTTTAACTTACTCCAAAAGTGAGTGTTTTACGTATTGAGACTTGAAAATTCTTAGTTTTTTTTATTATCTAGCACGTGATATGCAAAAGAATTGTTTTGTAAGGTAATTGTTAAGGGAGATTTTGTTAGTTACTTAATAAAGTTGTTAGCTTAGCTGGCAGTGCATTACTACAAGTTAGTTAGCTCAACTAATTCTTTGATTGTAAAAACGTAGTTGAATGTAAACATTTCGGCTTATGATTCATAATAACAGATCCCTCCTCTCCTTTTATCTTCTAATTCTCTCTCTCTCTCTCTCTTTTTCTCTCTCTCTCTCTCTCTCTCTCTCTATATATATATATATATATATATATATATATATATATATATATACATTCTTAGCTAATATTTTACATATACTTTATATCCTGCAATATTGATATCAGAGCAAATCGATCAAAACTCCTTTAATTTGATTCAATTTTAGTTTAGAGAACGTATTGTGTCGGTCTTGTCTGACACAACATTCTCGTCGGGCGACATAAAACCACGCGCGCGCAGCAAATTCATAACGACCGAAAAAAATAAAAACAAAAACAACAGCTTCATCCGCCATTGTTCAACGGGAAATCATCATACTCATCCGCTTTCTCCCTACAAGTAAATCTCATTTCGACATTCCATTTCTCAATCTAATTAAAGCAAGAATGTCAATCGAAGATTCGAACTCCCAAATCGAAAGTTCATTAAAAAAATGAACTAACCAATGAGAAAGGTAACACAGATCTCACATTAATCAGCAAGTTTCACACAATAACTCAACTTATAAATTCATATTAAATAATGTTTGATACAGATAGCAGATCAGGAAAAAAAAGAAAGAAATTACATGGAGAATCAGCTGGAAAAGACGACAAAGAAACAAGTGCAACAAAATAATTTTCACTTGCATTTACTCATTTTCAGTTAGCATTTACATTGTCTCAGTTAGTATGTCTAAAATTTTCATTTACAAAAATCTATTCGAATCAGACTAATAATTTCAAGTCTACTTCTTTTTCCAGTTAAGCTCACTTCTTTTTTCAGTTAGACTTATTTATTTTTCAGTTGGTCTTCATATTATTTCATTTAGTATAATGATTCTTTCATTTCATTCTATTCCAATTAGACTAAAAATTTTCACTTAGCATTTACATTGTTTCAGTTAGACTTATTTATTTTTCAGTTGGTCTTCATATTATTTCATTTAGTATAATGATTCTTTCATTTAATTCTATTCCAATTAGACTAAAAATTTTCAGTTAGCATTTACATTGTTTCCGTTAGACTTATTTATTTTTCAATTGGTCTTCATATTATTTCATTTAGTATAATGATTCTTTCATTTCATTCTATTCCAATTAGACTAAAAATTTTCAGTTAGCATTTACATTGTTTCAGTTAGACTTATTTATTTTTCAGTTGGTCGTCATATTAGTTCATTTAGTATAATGATTCTTTCATTTCATTCTATTCCAATTAGACTAAAAATTTTCAGTTAGCATTTACATTATTTCAGTTAGACTTATTTATTTTTCAGTTGGTCTTCATATTAGTTCATTTAGTATAATGATTCTTTCATTTCATTATATTCCAATTAGACTAAAAAATTTCAGTTAGCATTACATTGTTCAGTTAGACTTCTTTTTTCAGTTAAGGTCACTTCTTCTTTCAGTTAGACTTATTTATTTTTCAGTTGGTCTTCATATTGTTTCATTTACTTTCTCAAAATTTACAATTAGACAAATGGACCATACTCAGATCACTTCTTTTTTCAGGTAGACTTATATATTTTTCAGTTGATCTTGATATTATTTCATTTAGTATAATGATTCTTTCATTTCATTCTATTCCAATTAGACACTTATAATTTTCAGTTAGGATTTACATTGTTTCAGTTAGTATATCTAAAAATTTCATTTACAAAAGTCTATTCGAATCAGACTAATAATTTTCAGTTAGACTTATTGATTTTTCAGTTGATCTTCATATTGTTTCATTTACTTTCTCAAAATTTACAATTAGACAAATGGACCATACTCAGGTCACTTCTATTTTCAGGTAGACTTATTTATTTTTCAGTTGGTCTTTATATTATTTCATTTAGTATAATGATCCTTTCATTTGATTCTATTCCAATTAGACAAAAAATTTTCAGAACCTTATTATTTTCAGCTACATTTGTTTAGTTTTCAATTAGTGCGTCAGTTCTTTCAGTTAGTATGCTTATTTTTTGTCAATGAACTCAATAGGTGAACATGAATATCTCAAGTACATCAATGACGAGAATATCAGAAGCAGTTGAATAGGGAGACATGTTACAGATCTCAAAGATGGTTACAACTTGTATCAAGCTCATTCAAGAGCATTAGGATTTAGTATTAGGAAACAAACTCTAAGGAGGAGGATAATTGATAATTCTATATACGAATTCTACTTGGTTTGCTCGAAGGAAGGAGCCTCAAAGTCAACAAACATAATAAGAGAACCAAAAGAACGAGACACACAACAAGATCATGTTCAGATACCAAATGTTGAGGGGCCAACCAAGGAAAGAAAGGAGAGGGTAGTCAATGAGACAAGAACAACATGCAAAGCCATGGTCAGATTTAAGCAAGAAAAACCTGGGGAAGACTTTCTTGTTGTAGCTCATGAATTGCAGCACAACCGTGAGTTCGTAATACAACAAGAACTAAATCATCTGAAATCAGAAAGGAGGATAACTGAACAAAAAGGCCAGCTAATAGAAACAATGGTTGAATCTAGCATAAAGCCAATGCATGCATACAACTTTTTGTGTCATGAGGCTGGATCAGAGGAAGTGTGTGCCACACAAAAAGGGACCATCTAAACTATATCACACAGTACAGTACAAGATTGGTTGAAGGAAAGGACATGCAGAGTGTGTTGGACGTACTTCAGCAAAGAGCGGATGATGATCCTGCATTCTTCTATAGGCTGAAATTTGCGGAACATAACAACATTGTCAGCTACTTTTGGCGAGATTCCATGATGTTGGAGGACTTTAGAGCCTATGGAGATGTTATGATATTCCACACCACTTATAGGACAAACAAGTATGGACTGATATGTGCACCATTTGTTGGCTGCCATTGGAAAACAACAATGTTTGCATGCGCTTTCATAACTAATGAAAAGGAAGAGAGCTTTGAATGGCTGCTAGAAACATTCAAGAGAGCAATGTGCCAACAAGAGCCAAAGACAATTTTCACTGATCAAGATAAGGTCATGGACAATGCAATTGAAAAGGTATAAATAACATAAACTCACACAACTGAATACAAAGCTGTCAATTTGTAATTATTGTTATCATTTCAGTTGCATGTCTTATTGTTTCATTTCAAAGATCTACTCTTTCAGTTAGATTTATAAGCATTCAAATGAAAATGATTTGAAGCATATTATGTACTATCTTAAAACAGGTTTTCCAAAATTCAAGACATAGGCTTTGCCTTTGGCATATAGAGAAGAACTTTGTAAGCCACTTCGGATCCCTCAAGACCAATGAAGACTTCAAGAACATGTTCAAGAACTGCTTGATGGGGTGTCAAAATGAATCTGGCTTTGAAGAATTATGGACGAAAATGATGGAAATGTATGGACATGAGAAAAAGGAATTGTTCGATCAAGTATATGATCAGTGACACAAGTGGTGCACCGCGTTAAATAGAGATATGTTTTCAGCTGGATTCTTATCATCACAAAGAAGTGAAGTCACAAATAAGGCAATATCATTCAATGCAAAAGCAACGACAAACTTGTTTGAATTCTACCATATATTTGAGCAAACAGTGAAGAGATGGAGAAGCAATGAAACTAGTGACAACTTCCGGAACAGAACCGAACGTCCCAAAGCTGTCAAATCCAAGCCAAAGCTCTTGAAACATGCATCTGATGTATTCACACTAGCATTGTATAATGACTTTGAAACAGAGTATGAGTGGGCAATGACATCCTTTTTACGAGCATTTGCAACAGAAAACTCAGAGCTGAAGTTGTTTGAAGTCTCACCAGAAGAAGATTTCAGCAATTCACATACGGTAGCATACGATGAGGCTACAACAGAATTAGTGCGCTCATGTCAATGCTTCACAAAGACGGGGATGCTTTGCTTTCACATCATAAGGGTCATGCACATGTTCAACATATTTGAAATCCCAGAAAAATATATCCTTAAGAGATGGACAAGACTTGCAAAGTCAGCAGTATGGGAGAATATTCAAGATTAGTGAAATAAATCAATATAATTAACTGACAAATTAATGTAACTAACTGAAACAATTAAGACACCACATGAAACAATTTATCAACTATCTGAAAACTTTAGTTAGCCAACTGAAAACGATAAGGCTCCAACTGAAACACATAATCAACTAGCTGAAAAGTTTTTATTGGCAAATGAAATAATTGTTTTTATTGGCAAATGAAACTGAAAAATTAATATAACTAACTGAAAAATAAATATAACTAACAGAAAATTAAGTTAGGGTTTTTTGTTGAGGGTTGGGAGTTTTTTGTGGGTTTCGTTTTTGGGGGGCGGGGGGTGTGGGTGAAGGGTATTTAGTTGCTTTGGTTAGCCAACGGAAAAAATTACCAGATAAGTACCTTAATAGAAAGGCTCTAACTGAAAAAATTAAGACTCCAACTGAAACAATTTTTAAATCACTTGAAACATTTACTTAGTCAGCTAAAAAAAAAGGCTCCAGCTGAAAAACTAGTATAACTAACTGATAAATTAATGTTACTAACAGAAAAATAATTGGGGGCTTTGGGGGTTTTGTTTGTGTGTGGGAGGGGGGTTTTGGGGGTGGGGGGTTTTGGGAGTTTAGGGGATTTTGTTGGGGGAGGGGGGTTTGGTTAGCCAACTGAAAAATTACCTGAAAAACTTAACTAACTGAAAAATTACTGTAACTAACTAAAACAATTAAGACGCCACCTGAAATAATTTATCAACTATTTGAAAACTTTAGTTAGCCAACTGAAAAAAGTAAAGCTCCAACTGAAACACTTTATCAACTAGCTGAAAAGTTTTTTTCGCCAAATGAAATAATTGACTAAGAAACTGTTATTACAGCAGAGAAGGACCAAAACCCATATGCACTATTATGGACACCATGGAGACATGAAATAACCAAGAATTTCTACAACCTAGTGTCAATATGTCATCCGAGTGAGGATGCAAGAAAATTATATGACAAGTCTTTGAAGGAATTATACAAATCGGTAAAAGAGGTTTTCAACACTGATCATCAAAAACAACAAGAAATCGAAGATGAAGAACTACGAAGAGAGACAGTTGAAAATCCCGAGGTGATAAAGACATTAGGAAGACCCCCAAAGGGAAACAAGAGATTAAAAGGACATTTTGAGAAGCGTAAAGTGAAGACAAGGCATCCGAATGAATATGGAACAAAAATCCCAAATGTACCTGAAGTTGAATAGTGTAAAAATAATATTAGTTTTCAATTGTATTCCAGTCAGTAATTATTTTAAGGTACACTTGTTTATTTTTCAGCTAGTCTTTATAGTGCTTCAGTTAGTTTCCTAAAATTTATATTTACAAATATATGTCATACACTTATCATCCCGAGTTAGATTTTTCACTTTTCAGCTGGTGATTGTATTTTTCCACTTAATTCCCAAACAATTTAGTTTACACGAATGTATTCCACTCATAGTAAGTGTAAATGTACAATTCCAAAAATTAAAAATATCAATTGAGTTGTGTGCTATTTCTACTATACATTACAAAATTGAGTTGTGTGCTATTTCTACTTTACATTACAATAAAAAAAGACAGTTTGGCAACTAAGAATAACGAAAATTCAACAGTTTGTTTAATCTGTCTTTGTCTTCATAGTGATCATTCAACACTGGTTCGACTTCCTCCTCGTGCTTCCTCCTTCGCTCTAAAATTCGTGGTTCTTCTTTATTTGTCCTTTTTGATCGATTAACTGCTAATCTATTAAGAACACCCTCTTCTTTGCTGACCAAACATAACAATCACGCTTCACTTTGTCTTTCAATTTGTTTAAAGGATGATCCACTAGACGAAGTGCAAGCTTGCACCGCTGAAACTTTTTGGTGGCTGCCTGAAAATTTAAAAAATCAACACTATTAAAAAAATTTCAAAAACAGAAATCTAACAAGTAGAAAAAACCATAAAGTTATCATACTCTTTTCAGGTCAACAAGTGGAAACTCGTTCGCATTTTCACCATCGTACAACTCCATACACTTGATTGCATACACACCACAATCATGATTGTTTTCCTTGTTTCTCCAAGGGAAAAAAGAGTCACTTTCTCCCAATGTTGGAGATAATCAAAATCACGACATCTCATATTACCACCTTGCATAAAAGCATCAAAAGCACGACACTGCATTTGAAGATGAAAAAGTAAAGAACCATTAAAAAACAAGTAACAAAATGAAATAAAAACCAATCCCATCACAAAAGGGTACGTACAAAGTATGTAAGACTGTTAAATCCCTCATAAACATATCTATCAATATCCTTCATGTCTGTACGATTGTCAATGTTTTCAATCCTTTTAGCTTTCTTGTTGAGCACCAAAACAATATAATGATCATCCTTGTGAACAAGAACAAAAATCTGGAATATACACATAAGATATAAAAGCAATAAGTCTACCTGAAAGAGAACAAAGAAGTAAATGAAATACTAACAACACTAGCTGAAACAGAAACTCGGACTAACAGAAAGATTGAAAACACTGACTGAAATATAAATTAATCCAAATGACAAAAGTAATAAATTCAACTGAAACAATAAAGGATCTCAACTAAAACAAAGAAGCAAATTCAATGAAACAAAAAATTAGCACAAAATGAAATAAAAACTATAACTAGCTCAAACAATTACAAAACTATCAGAAGTAAGCATAATACTATCAATTATTGAAACATATCAAACTAACTTAAATCAAAAGGAAAAAAAAATGGTAAACAACAATACAATCCCACTAACCAGTTCAGCTTATCGAATATCGTTCCTTGGAAATGCTTTCACCCATGGAGAAAGAGCGTCATTACATTTCTTGAAGAATAAATCATCTTCTTTTGTAACCAACTTTTTCTTCTTCTCTTCCCATTCTTTCAATTTCTCATCATATTCACTAGTGCCCTCCAACTTCTTCAAAATAATCTCATTTTCAGCAATTTCACTATCAAACTCAACCTTTTTTGCCTTCTCTTCACACATCCAATTCGCAACAAAAGAAAACAGATACTAAATAACCAACTGAAACCAGATGAACACAAAATATGACAAACTGAAAACAGAAGATGACCAACTGAAAAAATAATATGACCAAATGAAAGCAGATGTATAAATCAAAATGAAAAGAGAATATGACCCACTGAAAATAAAACTAAGCCATAACACTAATTACATAGTACACCATCAACAGAAGTGAAAAATAAAAATAATTGAAAAACTTACTGAAAAAATAAAACTATATTAGATAGAACACTTACAAAAGGCATCAAATTAAACTAAAATCTCGTTGCAGAAGGTGATTCCTCTTCTTGCCTATTAAACATATATGCGCATCCATCAATAACTCCACTAGTAAACCAACCGTGACGAGGCATGCTAACAAGGTCGAACTTGTACAACTGAACCGAGTAGTTGATGTCGTGATTCTCGTAGTCCACAATGATATCACTTTGTAGTTCATCTTGCAGCATCAAATTCTTCGTCTTTGTAGGTTCAAAATTTGGATCCAATGACAGCCTTGAAACGTCGTCAAACTCATTGTAGAAGAGATAATCAACCAGCAACACGTTTTCAGGAGAGAGATCATTCAGGTACTTGTTACATTGCTGCAAGCTTCGACACAAGATTAGGCCATGATTATTGACAGGGATAGCCTGCAAACCAGGTGCAGAAGAAGAACCAACACCAGCTACGTCTCTAATATCTTTCTTCTCATCCTCTTCTTTTTTCGGCTCTTCATAATCAACTCCATATTTTGCAATCTTGTCAATGAGTTTATCCAAATCATCATCCTAAAAATCATCACCTTTTTCCTCCACTCTCGAAACTTTCTCAGATTTCTCCGAATTATAGTCATAGGCCCATCCCTTCAATAATTCAGGTTTTGAAAGAATTTCTGACTTGGAATGTTTCTTAGAGAAGAATAAGAGCCATCACCCTGCATTGCATTAAAATATGAAAAAAATACTTAAACAAAAATGACAGATATACTAACTGAAACATAAACAAATACTAATTGACAAGAAACATACACTAATTGAAATAAAAACATATACTAACTAACAAGAAACATACACTAAATGAAACATAAACTAATATTAACTGACAAGAAACATACACTAACTGAAACATAAACTAATACTAACTGACAAGAAACATACACTAACTGACAAGAAACAGATACTAACTGAAACATAAACTAATACTAACTGACAAGAAACATACACTAAATGAAACATAAACTAATACTAACTGACAAGAAACATACACTAACTGAAATAGAAACAGATACTAACTGAGAAGAAACATACACTAACTGAAACAAAAAATAACCAAATTAAAACACAAACAAACAAACGAAAAAAAAAATTAATACCTACTGAAACAAAATGCAGTCTAAACAAAAAAATAAAAACCTATACTTACACGAGGATATTTTACTTTAACTGGAGTGATGATTGGAATTGAACTACCAACACTCTCACCACTCTCTGCACTGTCTACACATCCAACACCCTCACCAATAGGAGTCGGAGTTAATAGTTGGAATGAAGGGCATGAAGGATCAGCACTTTTAAAAGCAGGACCACTAACAGGACGCTGACGACGCAGAAGGCGAACATAATCAGATATCTTTTTCCCTTTACCTGAAGAATCAACTTTCGAAGACCTTCTACTATAGACGTTCTCAACAACTTCAACAATGGGAGGAGGAGTAGAAAGATCAACAACTTCAACAGCAGCAGTAGGAGTACGGATAGGTGTAGAATCAACAATCTGCTTCTCACAAGAACTCTTCTGCAAACTAGAATCATGAGTAACACTCTTGTCCTTATCCTTAACCTCTTTAAGTTGATCATCATCAGCATTCCTCGTCTTATCATCTTCCTTTGGTTCTTTCTCATCATCTTCATTCAAAAACAAAAACAATAAAAAAAAACTAAATACACAAGAGCTGAAAAAAACACAAAATAAAAAATGAATCAATTCATTGACAAACTGAGATAATGTTTCCACCAGATGAAATAAAAACAAATAGAAAAAGTTTCATTTGGTATTTATATGATATTCAGCTAGTATATATATTATTTCAGTTAGAGTTTCACAGTTTTCAGTTGCTCGTTTTATTCTTTCAGTTACCGTTTTAACTTTTTCATTTAAACAACTGTATTCCACTCAAACTGAAACAATGTTTCCACCAGATGAAAAACTCCAACAATCAAATGAAAACAGTAAAGTCAAAGGAACTTACTGTCACCATAATCTTTATTTCCTCCTTTCTCTTCATCTCCTTGAAGACCAACATCATAATCATCATTATCATCCTGCTGCTTCTTTGTCTCCTTATCATTCTGGTCATCCTTATCATCATCATCATCATCATCATCACCATCTTGAAGTTGATCATCATCAGCATTCCTTGTCTAACATCTTCCTTTTGTTCTTTCTCATCATCTTCATTCAAAAACAAAAACAATAAAAAAAACAAGCTAAATACACAAGAACCGAAACAGTGTTTCCACCAGATGAAAAATAATGGACCAACTTAAACAATCCAGCAATCAAATCTAAACTTGAATGAAATAAAAACAAATAGAAAAAGTTGCACTTGGTATTTATATAATTTTCAGCTGGTATTTAAATTATTTCAGTTAGAGTGTCACAGTTTTCAGTTGGTCTTTTTATTCTTTTAGTTACCTCTTTAACTTTTTCATTTAAACAAATGTATTCCACTAAAACTGAAAACAATAATCTTTATTCCCACCAGATTAAAAACTCCAACAATCAAATAAAAATAATAAAATGAAAGGAACTTACTTCCTCCTTTCTCTTCATCTCCATGAACACCAGCATCCAAATCATGAGCAATTTCATTTCTTTCCAACTCGAAATGCGCATTCCACTTCACCAACGGTGTGATTGTAGGATCAACTTTGTTTGCGCTCTCTTTCGCTGCCAAATGACGCATGCATATGTCGTCAATTTGATTCAAAAACTCTTGTATTAAAAACTTCACTATCATCCAGAGAAAGACTGTCTTGAGACAGCTTCTCGCCTTCTTCCCGAATGTTTTGTTCAATTTCCAAGTTCACTTGACAGAATGCAAGCGCATTCCTCTTTAACTTGTGCATGTTCTTCACATATTCCTTCGATTAACATAGCAAAACAAAGAAACAAACAAATGAATATCATAATGACACAAAACCAACTGAAACCCAAACAGAAACAACAGAAAAGAAAAAATGGACCAACTGAAACAATCCAGCAATCAAATGAAAACTTGAATGAAATAAAACCAAAAAAAATAGTTTCATTTGGTATTTTTATAATTTTCAGCTGGTATGGATATTATTTCAGTTAGAGTTTAACAGTCTTTAGTTAGAGTTTAAGAGTACAACAATAATAAAAACATAAGATGAAAGAAACTCACAGGAACATCAAGAGCATCTATTTCCTCACCAGTCATCAAAGTATGAGGTAGATCCATAATAAGTTGCGTAGTTGAAGGTGATGAACCCTCAACCACCTTATTGTAGGAGAAGTAGACTTTAGAACACTAGCAGCACTAACACTAGGAGCTTTAAACTCAAGTACTCTACTGCCATATTTCTTCTTCTCTTTTTCACGCTTCACTAGCAGAATAAAATCCATGTTGATCTCAAACTGCTTCACAACACTACTCAAATGCTTATCTTCCTGCCAATAAGTGATAAATGGCTTACTCACATTTGAGAAATCCAGATTACGACACTTGAAGTTGTGAATGTCACTTTCTTCTGTCCCAACTCGTTCTTCCTCATTATTATATTGTGATGACAGTCCAAGACAGCAGTACAAAGACTTCGTAAGACATACCACACCAATCGTAGCTTGAAATCATAGTTACATCTTCCAAACTCTTGGCACACTTCAAGGCAAGCCCTAAATCACCACGTGGACAAAGGACCTTTGACAAGCAATAAATAACAAACAACTTCTTAAAATCATCCCCACTTTGATGCTTCTTAAACAAATCATCCCCCTTTTTTTTTTTACTAATATATGGCTTCTTAGGATCAGAAACATCAAGCAACCTATGCCAATCCCTCCTGGCACTTCCTGCCTCAACCTGACTACCTTTCCTCCTAAAAGCATCATCATCAATAACCTCAACTGATTTATCTGATACAGGTAAACCCAAAACATCCCTAATGGTAAACTTATTAAAGATTACTTTATCATTCTTTGTCCTAAACATCATTCCGGAAGCATTACAATTCAACAGCAACTCCAAATTGAGATTTGAACATAACTTCTTTATCCTAATATCTAGAAGACTGCCAAAACCAATTTCCCTAATGTCTCTTTGCTGCTGATCACTGAGGTTACTAACAACTTCATGTAAATGAGAATAGTCTGACAATACATGTAGACTAATAGACTTAATTTCTTGCTATGTCAATTTCCTAAGAAAAGTGAACAAAAATAAATTAAAAAAAAGACAAAAACAATCATATCATATAAAAGGAGAATAATTAAAAAAACATACGATCGATCAAAAGTGTCTTTCTCTTCATCTGGATTAGACCTTGCAAATGTAAACTTCACTGGTGATAAATCAGCTTTGCCTTTCTTCTTAGACAATGATTTATCACAGCTGAAAGAAAGATAGTTTAATTAAATAAACAATATCAAAACCAAATGAAAGAAAAACAACAAAAGCTGAAAGAATAATAAGACTAACTGAAACAAAGTAATATAACCAAATGAAAAGAGAAGCACTAACTAAGAGGAAAAAAGAACAAAATGAAATAAACAAGCAACAACATCAATTGAAAGAATACAAGAATCAACTGAAAGAATACAAGAATCAATTGAAAGAATACAAAGATCAACTGAAAACGTCAAAAAATCAAAGAATAACAAAATGAACGTTATGTGAATGATACAAAACAACAACTAAGTCCTTATCAAGGTACATATGGAGCCCAAGGATGATCTATTCAATTAATAGACTATGTTGGATTCGAAATACGTTATATAACGAGCTTTTGTAGTAGTTGGAGTTGTATATGCTTCAAGGTTTGTATGTCAAGGCTTAAGTGAGATTATAAAGTAGGTTTAATCTTGTAACCGAGTGGGTTTTAAAACCAAAATTGTCCTGTATGTGCTCATAATGAAGTCCTTAATATGAATAGGCTTGGACTTGGAGCCTATATGATTCTTCTAGGTGGACCAGTGATGAAGCCCCCTTGTAAGATGGAGTTGATGAAATACTAAGCTTGATTGCTTGATTTTGAAGATATCTCGTCACACTTAGTGGAAGTTTTGACCAAAGATTTCATATAGGGTTCTCAAGGTGAAAAAGATAAGAAAGGCCAGAGAAAGGAACACTCGAACGCATGGATTGAACCATAAATAATTCGAATTGAAACTTTGGGGATCTTCCAGAATTCAATGGATTGAAGGACCCTCATGCTTATTTGAATTGGGAAAGGAGGGTTGAACGCATGTTTGATCACAAAGTTATTGATGATACTTAACGTTTTAATCATGCTATACTTGAACTTAATGATTATGCATCTGATTGGTATGACTCTTTTAAAGTGCAAAGAGTGAGATATGAGAAGGAAAATATTAAACTTGGACTTCATTAAAATTAAAATTGAGAAAACGGTTTGTTCCCAAGTCCTATAAGCAAGAATTGTATCTCAGGCTATGTTCTTTTCAACAAGATCATCATTCGATGGCAGAAATTATATTTGGCATGTGGATGTAAGGAAGAGGAGGAGCAAAATATGGCCAATTTTTTTTTTTGGGAATGAATAAGCCTTTTGCTAATCTTGTTGAATTTCAAACTTATAACACTTTTGATGAGTTATGTGAATTAGTAAGTAAAGTGGAAAGGCAACAAAAGAAGCTAAAGGGAAGAACTTTCAACCTTCTTGTACCCATGAAAATGAAACCACATTCTCTTCAAAGATTGACATTTTAGAGAAAGGGAAGGTTGTAGAAACGACGATGGTGACAAATTTTAAACGACAACAAATCATGAAGGGCTGTATGTGTTTCAAGTGCAAGGGTTTTGGTCACCTTCAACGAGAGTGTCCAAATAAGCTCTTAGTTTCCTACGAGGATCACCAAGTCTTGCTTGCTTCACTTGAGCAGGACAAGGAGTGTACCTCCTTGGATAACGTGGCTGCTGCTTCTTTTCGGGACTCTACCCCCATGTTTGAACTAGAGCAAGAGCATCACAAGCTGATCCTATGCAAGACTATAATGGCTACTCCACAAGCTTCACTTGAGCAAGAGCAAAGGGAAAATTTGTTCTAAATACGTTGCCTCGTCAATGGTTAGACTTTTTCGGTGATTATTAATTGTGGTTTATATACTAACGTGTGTGTTATTTCTATGGTGAATGATGCACGATTGCCTACTCAACCACATCCTAAACCATAGAAGTTGAGTTGGTTGGATGCTGCTAGTGGTGTGTGGGTTAATAAACATGGCCTTGTTTTTTTTCGAATTGGAGGATACATGGACAAATTGTGGTGTGATGCGGTACCAATGACGGCTTGTTCTTTACTTCTTGGGCATCCATGACAGTGGGATAGGAGTGTGATTCACCATGGAAGGGACAACATATGTTCGGTTCTTATGAATGGGGAAAGAATTGGCTTGAAACCACTACCGCCTAAGCATGTTCCTATGGTTAGCGAGGAGAGTGTTGGGGATGCTTTCCCTACGTCCTTAGATGTTGCTTCTAAGGGTGCTCATAGTTGTCTAAGTTTATGTAGGAATGAAGTGATAGAGGTGCCTACAACAAATAGGGAAAGGCGCAACGACTTGGTGCATGTACGCCATGCTACTAGCTTGTATGTTGGAGACTATGTTTGGCTTTTGTTGGCTGCACAAAAACTCCACATTAATCACAAGCATAATAAACCAATGGAGGAAAGACCATTTTAAGTTGTTCACAAGCTTAGGTATGACGCGTATAAGGTGCTGCTAGGAAATGGAATTTGTTCTATATTGGGTGCAAATGACCTTGTTCCTTGCTCTGACCAAACTTGAGGTCAAGCTTCTTTGAAGAAGGGAAGAATGTATGATTCATGGCTCATGCAAAGACTACTTCATCACTTATCTTTAATTGCGGAAAGAGAGACTAAAAGAGAAAGATAAGGGAGGCAACAACATGGGGTGGTGTTGGGGTGGTGGATGAAGGGAGGTAGCAGCAAAGGGTGAGGATGGTAGTTTATGAGGGAGGAAGGAGGGAGTTAGGTGTGATGGCGACACATCCCCATCATTGAACATCGACAAAGCTCATGCCCTCATTGCCATGTTAGGTGAAGCTATGTTAGAGTACAAGTCCTTGTCCATGGTTCAATCAAGTGAGTTCGAGGTTGTTGCATACATAACTTAGCGTGTCGAGTGTGGAATGTATTTCCTTTATTTTCCTTTGATGTGTTATTAGTTTGTTCCTTGTTAGTTTGATTCGATTAATCCTTGTATTAGTTTCTTTTGAGTTATAATTTCAATTCACTAAAATGTACTCCTAAGTGTCATTGAGTTGTAATGATATTTAGTTAAGTACTGGAAGTCCTAGTATCCATAGGAGTGTGCAGGTCTTAGAGTGTTGCACGTCGAGTTGTTAGAGTTAGTTGCTATAATATAGCAAGTTGTGTGCATCAAGGGGTGATGGAAGAGTGCCGTTGCAAGCTACAACTTTGAAGCTTATGGTTGGCGTAAAATTAGGAGAGCAAAGCCATCTTGTGGTGCACATTCTTAGCCCTCAACAACACGACTAAACCAGGAACCCAAGCAGGACTGGATTCCTATCAATGACTAGTTTCTTTGGATACAGGCTGAAATGAAGAAGAATAACTTGTGGTTCCTCGATAGCGGGTGTTCCAAGCATATGACCATTGATAAATCCAAGTTTCTCCCACTTTCAGCTTACCATGGAGGAACAATAACCTTCGGAGACAACCTAACAGGTAATATAGTAGCTGTAGGAAAAATTGGTAAATCTTTGTCACACTCCATAATAATGTGTTTTTGGTCGTGATACAAGACTAGTTGATGCAAGTTTACTAGCTCTTGTTCATAAGAATGTTTCAGTGGACCTTTGCTCAATTGATATACATGGAGGACTCTTTATGCGAATGAGTACCAAGGTGGTAGCATGTTTTCTAACCAGCTTAGGTAGCATGGAATAGGGCTGTGATATTAACATGTTTGTGAGAGTTCTAATTCTATTAGGACTCATACTATCTTTATTGTTTTCATAGTTATGTTGTATTAGGAATCATGATTTTGCTTACGTTTTTAAAATGATGGATTTTACATGATTCAAAAGACTAGAGAGTATTGGACTTAGGGATCTGTCCTAAGCCTTTTAGGGTTAGCATGTTTGATTCCTATTAGGATTAGCATGCATAAACTAGCAGAATTACAAGCTATGTATTCAATTGTTTTAATAGTGAAATTAATAAAGGTTTTGTGAGTTTTGAATTAAAACTTGAGTGTGTAAACATAATTCTCTTGATTGATGGTGGCTTTGCTTTTATACTTTCAAGACCCTTATTAGATTTATTCATTGTGGTGGCCTTGCCTTTATCAATGAATAGACTAAGAACTATCTTGTTCTTTGTTCTTGAATGTTGTACGAACCGAATCTGATTGCTATACATACTTCCGCACTTTATTGTTTAATCTTGATAGATTAAATCTATCATCTGGTATCAACAACTTTATTTGGTGACATCCATTAAAACATTCGAGCATTCATACAAAGGTTCGTTTTGTTCGAAATTTTTTCCACTAAGGAAGATTAGTTTGATCTTCAAGAAACTCTTAAAGATTAATTTATTTTTAAGATTCTCGATTTTTCACAAAGTTTTATCAAACGACATCCTTATTAGTTGTCAAGTGGTGAAATAAAATCATCCAAGATCCATAAAAACGTCCAAGAATTAGATCATGATCATACATATCGTTTCTTCGTTGCTTGTAGTGCAAGTTTCAAGTTTTCAATCCAAGTTCTGATAGGATTGTTCCATGGACGGCGAGCAAGGTGGAAGAGAGGGTCGAGTCCCTAGGGGACTAACCTTTGAACAAGCACAAAACTTGCGTAGGGATCGATAGTTAGAAGATCTAACCACACGCATGTACGAGTTAATGCGCATGATGCAACAAGGTATGCGTGGCAATCAACGCAACAACGCTCCTAGTGTTGTTAGGAGTACTCTAAACAACAGCCAAGAGGTTTGTTATGATG
The DNA here is from genome assembly GCF_026745355.1 of Beta vulgaris subsp. vulgaris. Lineage (NCBI taxonomy): Eukaryota > Viridiplantae > Streptophyta > Magnoliopsida > Caryophyllales > Amaranthaceae > Beta > Beta vulgaris. The sequence goes on from NC_079202.1 coordinate 21,726,228, forward strand.
AGGAGACTAACAATCCTCGGCATAGAAGATCACCAAAGGAGGATGATCGAGGCCTAAGACTCGACTTGCCTGAGTTTGATGGCGCCATGAAACCTGAGAAATTCTTGGAGTGGCTACATAGAATGGAAAGAGTCTTTGATTACAAGGACTATGATGATGCTAAGAGATTTAAGGTAGCTATTATAAAACTCACAGGATATGCTATCCTATGGTATGAGAACCTAAGGACTAAAAGGCGCAAGGATGGCAAGCCTAGCCTACGTTCATAGGAGAAGTTGAAGACAAGGATGAAGATCCGCTACTACAAAAAAGGGAAAAAATAACAACCCTGATTTAACGTTTTTTTTTTCTTTTATGAGAATGTGGTGAATTTTTATTAATAATAAAAATTCTATTAAAATTATTATGTTGGAAAAAGAACCGTTTTATTTTCAATTTACTTTTAGGAACAAGCTTTCTACTCCTCTAAAAAAAGTAACAAACTTTCTACTTCATAAACACATTTTTTTTTTCAATTTGCTGTAACTGAACCAAGTTGTGCGTATTTTCTCGGCTCGCTCAACGCTTCTCTCAACACCTCTGGTTTTCACCTCTGATGTCCACCTCCGTTCCCCCCTTCGGTTTTCATTTTTGGCTCTCACATCATTGTATTGCATCTTTTGTATTGGACGTTTCATCATAATGATTCCATTTTGTGAAAGGGCACACTCTCTCTCTCTCTCTCAATGGCGAGGCCAGTAAAAAAACAAAAAAAAAACGAGAAAAACACGCTGCCAGACACGTGAAGGTGAGGAAGAGAGAAAAAAGATTTTGAAAAAAACACGCTGAAAGGAAGAGAGAGACTGAGGAAGAGAGAAACTGAAAAACGAAACCCTAAGCTCGGTGGCGGAGGAACAACGACGGTCAACATCACATTCGCATTTGCCGGAGACGACAATCACGAGCAGTGAGGAAGAGGAACGAAGTCAGGAACTTCGAACTTCGAACGAAGGAGTCAGGAGCGGTAAGGAAGAGACAAAGAGGAACGAAGCCACGAAGCGACTGAGTCAGGAGACGAAGCGCCGCCTCCACCCCATCGCCCACGTCTATTCACCGTCGCGGACCTCCCGAGACGCCCAACACTCACTTACTGTCACTTTAGTCAGTCCTTAAGTTTTCTAAACCCTAAGTTTTAGTTTTAGTTCTTGTTTTTTTTAAGGTAATATTTACATTAGTTGGTTGTGAATTATGATACTTGTGAAATGTGAATTTGTGATTGTGGATTTATGGTTGTTGATTGATTTGTTGTTGGTTTGGAATTGGTCATGAACTCATGATTTAGAAAATTGTTAGTTTGCAATTTAGAATTTGTAATTAGGATATTGTAAATATGAGTTCATTTATAATTGAAATATTGAATATTTTGGTTTGATTACTTTGGTATGTAATTGATTAATGTTTACCAATTTAATAGGAAATGTCAAGTGATTCACATTCACCTAATTCTAACAAGTCAAAGGCTAAGGGAAAACAACCAATCTTCGACAATTTATGTTTAAAAGAATGAAATCTCAAGAAACCTCCTCACCCACTCATAGTGAAACACCCCAAAATGAATCTCCTTCATTAAGCACTCCCCAAATTCATGATGTTGATATGGATGTTGGTGGTTCAAATACTAGTAATGTACCATTACAAGAGGAGGAGGAGGAGGAAGAAGAATTAGTATATGATGTTGAACTTTGTTGTACTGTTTTTTTCTAATTTTTTTTTCCGAATACATGATGTTGATTCCCCACCTTGAGAACCCTGGCTTCGCCACTGTAGTCTCTCTCCCCACCCTCTATACATTTGAAATTGCGCATACTGTTCCCAGTGATAGTATAATTGAATCAGGGTATTGATTTGTTAGACTACAATCTGTTTTCTAGCTCATTATACCCCGTCTTTTGCCATATGAAAATATCTGTGCCTACTACAGTTGACTGCTTAGGATTGATATTGCACACATCTAGGCATCCTCTGGCCTCGCCAATGCTGAAATTCATCTTTGATTGTCATTTCCACTGCCTTGGTTGCCGCGTCTTACTCTTACGCTCCTTAAGTAATTGGTTGGTGGTGTAAAATTGAATCATTAATTGTGTATTTTAAGTTCTTCTGCCAAGTTCTTTTGTTTTCGGGAGTGCACTTGCCATCAGTAACCGTGTTCCGGTTCTTGGCTTCTCTTTTTCAAATCATAGTTGTTTCCAATCTTGCGTCCTTTTATTTCTTACTATTTACCTTTATATTATGCGGATTCATAATCCCAAAATGTAAGTATACTGATGAAGCTTTTACTTGATATGATTTTCTGATCATTTGATTATAACAGCTACATGTGTGTTTCCTTGCAGCTTCCATGTCGGTATGGTTAGAATGGGGATTTTGGGTTGTGCCACTGACTTACGGTGAGACTGGTCTTGCTACTAATGAATTTCTTGCTCCGAGATGGCAGAAGGTAAGCAGTTAATAGAAGTTTGAGGCATTATAATTATGATTTAAGTTTTTATGAGCAAAGGTTTGACCAGCTGGAATGAGCTCAATATAGATCCATTAATTTAAAGACTTTTCTGGAGGATATGCTTTATAAACCTACTATGAGATTATCACGGTTGTTCTTCCATTGTGTAAATTTTAATTTGTTGGTCTTTAGTATTGTCAACGTTGAATTCCTTGTACTGTCCAAATTCTTCTCCAAGCCCTTAGCTTCATCTATAAACTAGTCATATTAATTAACATATATTGTACTGCCCAAATTCTTCTCTACTTCACCTACCTTCAGGATGTACTCCAGCCCTTCAAGACAGACAATGATGATCCTTGGATCAGGGAACACAAGTAGATCACATAATGGCTTCATGCACTGATTCACTAGGTACCTACCATGGAAAAGGCATCCCTAAGGTTATTATCTCGTAGAAAAAAAAAACAAATAAGACTAATTATCTCTGGCTCCTTGATATACCAAATGTATGTGTTCTGTACGTAAAAGTATGCCTTATCTGCTTTACAGAAGTCAAAAAATGTTGTTGTCCTATTAGTCTGCTTTTAATTCCCATGGATATCAAAGCAGTCTATCTGAATGTATCTCATGAGTTTTGAATGAAATTTAAATGAGTTGCAGGAAGAAAAGAAAACCATAACTTTCTTAAACAGATTCCTCTCCAGGAACGAATTGAGAAGAATCAATCTCTTTGCACTAAGAATAACAAAATTGCCCACCTGTAGTTTTTCATTTGTAACTTGTGAAAACTAGTATTTAATAGGATTATTTGTTACAATAATCTTTTAAGGCTGGCAGATAAGGAAAAAATGGAGTAAATGCATCATCGATTTCTAGTTCCACTTACCTTTTTCCTCCCCTCATCCACATCAATATATAGATAGGTGTAGACTGGAACGACAAGCGTGCAAGGTCATCCACCTATAGACCAAGATAATAGTAATACCACCTATTCAGCAAATAGAGATAGAATATTATGAAGCGAGGACCATTTTAGTTTGATAGCATCAATATGTGATGATAAACTATGTGTGTGACTGAATTAATTTAGTGCCCAAGGAAGAGATACTTCACTGTTAGCCCAACACTCTATAATCTGAATGGTTGAAATTTATTTTGCCAGCTGAAAATTTATTATACTTTAGTGCATACTTATGTTTAATTAGTTAAAGCCTGATTCAAGATATAAAGACTAATAGGAAAACGACAAAAGTGTAAGAAGAGATATGAGGTATATGGAGGCAAATAAGGCCAAGTATATAATCTTCTCCAAATACCATGTGAGGGTTGTATAATTTCATCGTCAGAATGCTAAAAACGACCTTTTTTCTGCATCACATTTGGCTAGAGGTTCAAAAACTGGAACCTCGATAGTAAATTTGAACAAATTGACGTTATCACCCACAAAACTATAGACAAACTTGAATCTTCGACGGGCACAAGGAAGAGTTGAGAGGGTGTAGATAGGAGGCTTGCTGGAAAGAATTAAAGAAGTTGACAATATCAGGTTAGTAGGTTTGGATTAGCAATCAGGTAACTTTTTTCTTATCTTAAGAAAAGAACAGTGGTAGACAAACATGCAATGAGATTGAATGCATCCCAAGCATGTATATCTATGAAGTGATAAGGAAATGAAGGCCCTATTCATAATTAATACTTTGAATTGAACCATGTAGTTTAGAAACTAGAAAGCCCGTCTATTTCAAGGTGAATGAAGTGGCACCTAAATTAATATACAATCTTACTATTTGAGTCTCAAAGATGTTGTAGATATTTGAAAATTTTTGTCACATACATACAAATGCATAATTGTTTTATGAATACTTATTATGTAATTACCTTTATTGCAGTACTATCACAGCATTGGTCGAACCTATTCTCAGGAGAAAATTGATGAACACAGGGAGTTGTGGATTATATATGTCTGAGATCAACAAGAAGCACAAATGATGAATGAGTTATAACTTTCCGCCTATTTTTTTGTTTACCTTAATCCATTTTTGGATGTACATTATATTTTTGGATTTGGATATTAATATCATGTGGATGTGGCTATTCTATACTTCATTGTTTATGATTTAGATTAATATTGATTTATATATATAGTAGTTTTTGGAAGTTTAGAATTATGAATATTGGTTGAATTATTTTCTGAAATAAAATTTTTTGGGATTCAATTTGTTGGTTTTACGATCCTATGTGTTGAGTATTATACAACAGGTACTGTACGAAATTATAAGAATGTTGCTGCATTTAATGCCTACTAATTACTTCCTGCTCACAGGTGAAAATCTGATAATAAACAAACCAAATATCATAGATAACAATTATAGGTAATATATGTTATATATATTATAGGAAAACATATCAGTTATTCAAGATAAGTGTTAAATTTTCCTTTTTCCAATTTTTCATATGAATAGCAAACATAACACTTATTTACAAAATGTGTTATCTAGCGGTATAACGTGTATTAAAAATGACTGTTATGTTTTCTCTGGCAAATTATTTACAAGATATGATATCTAGCGGTATAACGTGTATTATGAATGACTGTTATGTTTTCTCTAGCAAACATAACACTTTCGCCAGGTGTTATCTTTACTTTACAATACTGATATGAACTAGAAGTATTATTTTATGTAAATTAGGGTTTTAATTTATAGTTTCAGTTTTATTTTAATTAAGTGTTTAAGTGATAAAGGAATCATATTATACTTCGGAGTCTAATTCCTTGTCATTGAGTCTTTTTGATTATCTTAGGCATGTAGAATATTCAAATTAGCATATTCTAGGTTAATTAGTTTATTCTAGTTTTTAATTAGCATATTCTAGTTTAGCGTTTCAAATAGTAGAAACTCTTGTACTATAAATACAAGAATTTCGGCCAACAAAAAAAGTTAGTGAATATTTAAGTTAATTCTTGTGTGTTAAAGTTCTAGGAGAGAATCCATAAAAACCCCAATTGAACTTTGAGTCGAAATAATCCTAAGTTCATCATATTCTGGTTACTAATTGAGTTATTGCGACGAAATACGCCAGCATACTCGACTTTGTTCATCAATATACAATTTCAAAATACAAAAATCCACTAAACTACATCAAATAGCCTTAAACCTAGTGACTCTTACATCAAGAATCACATCAAGTGGTGTGGTTGCTGCCTCGCACACCCCGCTCGCCCACGCTCGTCCGCCTCGACTGCTCGCTCGTACTGATATATAACTTAATCTGATTGCTTTAAGACTAAGTTAGGGATATGTGAAATTAGTAACTTAGAACACTCACAAGCTAGGAATTTCGGTTTATTAGTTGAAGTTGGAATACTCGACAACCTAACTAATGATGTTTTATACTTTTATGAGAATACTCGATCACAAGGTATAAACGAAGAAGATGAGTATTGAACCACAACACTCAATAATCGATTCACAATGCCGAGTGAATACGTGCAATAAAAACAAAAATCTAATCTACCTCTTATTGAAAATAACGCATCCCTTATATAGGGTACAACTTATACTAATCCAACTAGAATTAGTTATGTTTATCTCCTAGTAATCAAACTTATCCTTTTTTAATTATTATTACTCCTACTCCTAAAGATAACATGAACAACATGTTTATCTTTTAAAACATTAAAATTATCTATATCCTAGCTATGCAACAATGTCCCTGCGCCAACCCTAAGCCATGGATTATGAAATCGTTTATGCCACGCACTTCTTGACGACTTAGTATCAATTCTTTTTCCTCAATGCTTGTATTAGCATCCTGATCATCCTCCCTTTCTTCAAAAGGAATTGACCTCAATTCTTGTATTTGCGTATCATCCAAGTAAGGACTTAAATCCCCCACATTAAAAGTACTAGCTACGCCATATTCACTGCCTATGTCGAGTTTATATGCATTGTCCCCTATTCTATCTATAACTCAAAAAGGTCCTTCGGCTGGAGACATGAGCTTATGTTTACGTTTACCTGGAAAACGTTCCTTGCGTAGATGAATCCAAACCAAATCACCTTTTGCGAATACGCGTGGCTTCCTACCTTTGTTGGCATGTTGCTTATACATATTGTTTACTTTCTTAATTCGCTCCTTCACTTGCTTATGGAGTCGAACCATAGTTTCAGCATGTTTCCTAGCATCATCATGGACATACTCGGTTTTTGGTAAGTTGATTAAATCAATAGGCACATATGGGTTAACACCATATACGATCTCAAAGGGAGAATGCTGAGTTGCGTATGTAGGTTTCCGGTTGTAAGCAAATTCGGCATGACATAGCTTAACATCCCAATCCTTCCCTGTCTTGCTCACTAGCCCTCGAAGTAAAGATCCAATTGTCCTGTTCGTGACCTCGGTTTGCCCGTCAGTTTGCGGGTGGTGTGACGTGCTAAACAATAATTTGGTGCCAACCAATTTCCATAAACCTTTCCAAAAGTAACTGAGAAGCTTACTGTCATGATCGGAAACAATAGTTTTGGAACTCCATGCAAACGAACAATTTCTTTAAAATAAAGATTGGCGACTCCCATGGCATCCTCGGTCTTGTGACAAGCCACAAAGTGTGCCATTTTTGAAAAACGATCAACGACAACCATGAGCGAATCCTTACCTCTTTGTGTTCTAGGTAAAGCCACAATAAAATCCATACGTACGTCTTCCCACGGGCGTTCTGGTACGGGAAGTGGTGTGTAAAGACCCTTGTGAAAAGTACTCTTGGCTCGTTGACAAGTTCTACACCGTGCCAACACAGCTCGTACATCACCATGCATTTTGGGCCAATAGAAGTGCTCGTGCAACAAATCAATCGTTTTATTGATGCCGAAATGCCCTGCTAATCCCCCTCCATGAGCCTCACGAATTAAAAGTTCCCGTACAACGCATTTAGGAATACATAATTTGTTGCCTTTGAATAAAAACCCGTCGACCATATTGAACTGATTGGCTATATTATGCTTGCAGTCATTGTAAATCATGTTGAAATCCGAATACCCTTCATATTATTCTTTTAGAATTTCGAACCGTAAGACTCTCGAATCCACCATGGTTAGCAAGCCATGTTTCCGTGATAGTGCATCCGCAACTACGTTCGTTTTACCTGCCTTCTACTTTGCTACGAAATTGAAGGATTGGAGGAACTCAACCCACTTGGCATGTCGTGTGTTTAATTTTTACTGACTATTAATGTGCCGTAATGAGTCATGATCTGAATGTAGGACGAAAGCTTGAGGTTTGAGGTAGTGGCTCCAATGGTCTAGGGCACGCACCATAGCATAAAATTCCTTGTCGTACGTTGAATAGTTCAACTTGCTACTATTCAATTTCTCACTGAAATAACAGATTGGTTTACCTCCTTGCGTTAGGACCGCGCCAATCCCCGTTCCACTTGCGTCACATCCGACTTCGAAAGGTTGCGTGAAGTCTGGCAATGCTAGTATGGGCGCATTGCACATTTTCTCCTTCATCAATTCAAAAACCTTCTGTGCTTGTTGCGTCCACATGAATTTGCCGTGCTTGGTACACTCCGTAATGGGGCTCATAATAGTGCTAAAATTTTTTATAAACCGCCTATAAAACAATGCCAAACCGTGGAAAGAGCGTACCTGCGTGACTGTAGTTGGTATTGGCCACGAAGCAATTGCCTCAACCTTCTTAGGATCCACCTTTATACCTTCACTCGTAACAATGTAGCCTAGAAATCCGATTTCTTGCTGCATAAAATCACACTTTTGTAACTTGGCATAAAGTTTCTGCTTCTGGAGTGCCTCAAACACTTGGCGTAGAAGCCCTAGGTGCTCATCCTCGCCTCCACTGTATACCAAAATATCATCTAAATATACTACCACAAACTTGCCAATGAAAGGGCGAAATACTTCGTTCATCAACCTCATAAAAGTACTTGGGGCGTTCGTTAATCCAAATGGCATCACTAGCCACTCATACAAGCCATGTTTTGTTTTAAAAGCGGTCTTCCATTCATCCCCTTCCCTCATTCGAATTTGATGGTACCCACTCCGAAGATCAATTTTCGAGAATAGTTTGGCGCCACTTAGTTCGTCTAATAAATCATCCAAACGCGGAATAGGAAACCTGTATTTTATAGTGATGTTGTTGACGGCTCGACTATCAATACACATGCGCCATGTTCCGTCCTTCTTTGGTACTAAGAGTGTAGGTACTGCACAGGGGCTCATACTTTCTCAAACGTAACCTCTCCCCATCAACTCATCAATCTGCTTCTGCATTTCCTTTGTTTCTTCGGGGTTGCATCGGTATGGGGGTTTGTTGGGTATGGATGCCCAAGGTATCAAATCAATTTGATGTTCAATTCCACTAACTGGTGGCAATCCTTGAGGTAAATCGTCGGGGAAAACCTCCTCAAATTCTTGTAATAATTCCTGCAGCTTGCAATTATCAACATTAGTGAATGATTTTATTTCCTTGGCCACGAGAACATATGCCAACTGGTGGTGGTGGAATTCTTTCTCAAATTGTTTCCTATTAACGTACATTATTTTCTTACTTTCCTTAGTGGTATTCCTTTTCGTAGTCTTGATATCACTAGGGTTTAATGATAGTAGTATTCTAGTTTTTCCCCCTTGTGTGACCTTGTAGGTGTTAGCTTCTCCATCGTGGATGGTCTTCCTGTCATATTGCCACGGCCTACCCAGCAAGATATCACACGCATCCATCGGTACAATGTCACATAAAACCTTGTCTCGATATTTATCAATTGCAAAGTTGATTAATGTCTGCTTCCTCACCGAAACTTCATTATCCTCATCCAGCCACTTAAGTTTGTATGGTTTAGGGTGCCTCGTGGTTGATAGTTGTAACTTCGTCACGAGATCTGAAGCTACTACGTTTGCGCAACTTCCCCCATCAACTATCAGCTTACAAGTCGAGTCATTCACTTTGCACCGTGTGTGGAAGATGTTTTCTCGCTGCGACTCATCTACGGATTTCGAGTGCAGCACCCTTCTTAAAACCAAGTTGTTCTGTCCCTCTTCCTCCTCGTCGCTGCTCTCAGGTTTACACTCTTGGTCACTGTCCACCTCATCCTTTCTATCGTTTTGAAAATCTTCGATCTCACGTACATCTCGTAATGACAAAACCCGAGCCGTTGGGCATTGTCTTTTGTAGTGGCCATAACCCTTGCATTTAAAGCATTGTATCTTGGGTGTGCCGTCGTCCAAGGTGGCCTCCTTCCTTCCCTTATCCTTATCCATGTTGGAAGACATCTTATCATCGCTTTTGTTCGCGCCCGAGGCCATGGTTATTGGTGTTTGCTTAGATGGCGTTGCGAATGTCTTCGAAAAGGTCTTGTTTGGTGTCCTTTTTCCCTGTGATTCTACCATTGTTGCGAGTTTACATAGTTCATGGAACGATAGAGTAGGTTGCAGCTCTACCTTGTCATGGATTTCATAATTCAAGCCACCTAGGAATCGAGCCATAGTTTGTTCCTCCCTTTCCTCAACATCACACATGATCGATAATTTCTCGAATTCCTCCACGTACGGTGCGATGCTCTTCGTGCCCTGCTTCAACGTTGCTAACTTCACATACAAAGATTGTTGATAATTATTAGGGACGAACCTTTTCCTCAGCACCTTCTTTAGTTTCTCCCAAGTTTCGATCTTTTTCTTGCCCCCCCTGCTACGTTGTTTTTTTACGTTTGCGTACCATAAGGCTGCGTATTTTGTTAGTTTGGCCACTACAATCTTGAATTGTTTCTCAGTGCTAGTTCCCTTGTATTAGAAGAATCTTTCTAACGCCAATTCCCAATCAAGATAGATTTCGGGTTCACCTTGGCCATCATAATCACTTACTTCGAATTTAAGTCCACGATCATCATCCGTTTTATCGTTCTTGTTATTCCTGGATTCGTGGTTGATAACCTTGAGGGTCAGTTGCGTGACCATCTCCTGTAATGCCGCTGTTTGTTGCGCTAAGGCTTCAATCAATGGATCCCGTTGAATAATCTGATTGTTTGCGTCGTTATCTCCCATGATTGTTTGTCGCCTAAACCCAAAGCTCTTGATACCACTTGATATATAACTTAATCTGATTGCTTTAAGACTAAGTTAGGGATATGTGAAATTAGTAACTTGGAACACTCACAAGCTAGGAATTTCGGTTTATTAGTTGAAGTTGGAATACTCGACAACCTAACTAATGATGTTTATACTTTTATGAGAATACTCGATCATAAGGTATAAACGAAGAAGATGAGTATTGAACCACAACACTCAATAATCGATTCACAATGCCGAGTGAATACGTGCAATAAAAACAAAAATCTAATCTACCTCTTATTGAAAATAACGCATCCCTTATATAGGGTACAACTTATACTAATCCAACTAGAATTAGTTATGTTTATCTCCTAGTAATCAAACTTATCCTTTTTTTAATTATTATTACTCCTACTCCTAAAGATAACATGAACAGCATGTTTATCTTTTAAAACATTAAAATTATCTATATCCTAGCTATGCAACAATGTCCCTGCGCCAACCCTAAGCCATGGATTATGAAATCGTTTATGCCACGCACTTCTTGACGACTTAGTATCAATTCTTTTTCCTCAATGCTTGTATTAGCAACCTGATCACGTACTCACCAATCGACTTCGTGGTCGATGCTCTCGCACACGTCTCTGCTCAACCGACTACGTGCACCCTGCCCGCTTGCCTTCGCCAGCCTTGCTCGCACACCCTCGCCTGCCCTACTCGCTACCATCCGCATATCATGCCTGACAAGCAACATGACATGCTCGACGCCCGCAAGGCCAACAACGAGCAACTACAATACATCATGGCTCAACTGAATGCCCTAAACACGAAAATTAACATCATTGAACGTGATGTTAACTTCGCACGCCTACCTCCACCTCAGCCTAGGCGTGAAGATGACTTACGGTTGGCTGACTTGCCTTCCTCTGATGGCGACCTCGACCCTGAAACATTTTTGGAGTGCGAAAGCTGATTAGATAGGTTCTTTGATCACAAGAACTTGAGTGATGGCTCTCGATTCTCCTATGCCATCCTGAAACTCATGAAATATGCGTCTCTATGGTTTGATTCTACACGTACAAGTCGTGCACGAGAGGAAAAACCACCCATTGATTGTTGGTTGTCTCTCAAAGCTAAGATGCGCAAATGTTTTGTGCCTCGAACCTACAGACAAGAACTTTTTGTGCGCCTCAACTCCCTGCGTCAAACCACTTTGAGTGTTGACCAATACATTAAGGAGTTTGAAAGACTACATATGGCGTATGACATTCAAGAAGAGGAAGAACAAAAAAACGCTCACTTTCTTTTGGGTCTGAATAAATCCATCGCCAATATAGTTGAGTTGCAACAGAATGTCACATTTGATGATGTTTGCATCCTGGATTCCAAGGTAGAATGTCACCAAAACGAATCTCGCTTTAAGCGTACTCCATGGGTGACACACACTGCTTCAGCCGACCCCTCAAGCACTTCCCCAGCCCCTTCGACTGAATTGCTGAGTGTTAAGCCCAAGACAAAAACCATCTACCACATCTACGCCTCCTACTGATAGTGCCACGCTTAGTGGTAAGGAAACTCAATGTTTTCGTTGCCAAGGCCTCGGTCATATTGCTAAAAATTGCCCCAACACTACTCTCACCACACGTGAGGAATTGATGAACTATATGGCCAAATAATGCCCCTCTTGCCACTACACCTCCTATGGATGATGAGGAATTTTGGTCGAACCAACGTATTTGTGCACCGAAACAAGAGCAACCTCATTTGCTAATTCGTCGCTCTTTGATATCTTCCAGCCATGATGAACCTATGGATGAACAACGCACAAACTTATTCCACTCGAATTGTATCATCAAGGGTAAAGTTTGTCCATTTATCATATATAGTGGTTCATGTACTAACGTATGTGATTTGTCTTTGGCTGAATCATTGAATCTCCAAACACGCAAGCACTTACAACCCTATAAACTAAGCTGGTTGAATGATGATGGCATTTGGGTACATAAACAAGCATTAGTTGGCTTCCGTGTAGATGACTATATGGATCAACTATGGTGTGATGCCTTGCCCATGACTGTATGCTCATTAGTGCTAGGACGACCATGACAGAGTGATATACATGTGATGCATAATGGTAAAACTAATGCATATTCAGTTTTGATGGGTGATAAACGCTTGATCTTGCAATCGTTGCCTCTTAAATCTAGGCGTCCCAAACCCTTGGATATTGCCATGCCATGTAGGGAGAAGGAGAAGCAAGAATGAGCTCATGTGGGCATAAGTTCATGTCATCATGAAGTCCTACAATCTGCACATAACAAGAAGGAAGGTAGACAACAAATCCTGCAACTACGACAAGGCACTAAGTTGGGTTTAGGTGACAAAGTATGGTTGTCATTTGCTGCTCAAAGACTTCATGTGAACCACAAGAATAGAGAGCCTATGGATGAAGGTCCATTTGAAATTGTTGAAAAGATACGCTATGAAACATTCAAGGTGTTGCTAGGAGATGGCATATGTGCAACATTTCCTTCATGTGACTTAGTACCATGTATCGAAGACTAAAACTTGTGGACAAGTTTTTTCTAGCGGGGGAGTATGATATGGAATATAAGTATTATTTATGTAGAGTTCTAGTTCTGTTAGAATTCTATGTAAATTAGAGTTTTAATTTGTAGTTTCAGTTTTATTTTAATTAAGTGTTTAAGTGATAAAGGAATCCTATTATACTTAGGAGTCTAATTCCTTATCATTGAGTCTTTTTGATTATCTTAGGCGTGTAGAATATTCTAATTAGCATATTCTAGGTTAGTTAGTATATTCTAGTTTTTAATTAGCATATTCTACTTTATTGTTTGAAATAGTAGAAACTCTTGTACTATAAATACAAGAATTTAGGCCAGTAATAAAAGTTAGTGAATATTTGAGTTAATTCTTGTGTGTTAAAGTTTTAGGAGAGAATCCACAAAACCCCACTTGAACTTTGAGTCAAAATACGTCTAAGTTCTTCATATCCTGGTCATTAATTGAGTTGTTGCGAGGAAATACGCCAGCATACTCGACTTTGTTCATCAATATACAACTTTTCATCAAGGTTTGTATACTTGTCTACCTATTCCAGATTGTCCTTGGGATGATGTTGCTATGGATTTCGTTGTGGGATTGCCTTGGACACAAAGAGGCAACAGTTCTATAATGGTTGTCATGATAGATTCTCTAAAATGGCACACTTTATTCCTTGTCACAAGACTGATGATGCTTCAAAGGTGGCTTATTTGTATTGTAAGGAATTCGTCTTCATGGTGAGTGATGGGGATACTAAATCTATGAGCTACTTTTGGAAGACCTTATGGAAGCTCCTTGGTACAAAGTTGTGTTTTAGTACCTCACACCATCCAAACTGATGGGTAAACTGAAGTAACTAATAGAACTTTTGGCGCCTTACTTTAGGGATTGGTTAGCAAGAGTACCAAGGATTGGGATGTGAAGCTTGCATATTCAGAGTTTGCTTATAATAGGTCACCTACATATGCCACAAGATGCTCTCTTTTTGAGGTTGTCTATGGTGTTAACCCTAGGGTGCCTATTGATCTTATTCCTTTCCCTAGTGATGAGGTTTACCATGTGGATGCTAAGGAGAAGGCGCAAGTTATGCTCAAGCTTCATGCACAAGTGATGGCTAGAATTAAGAAGGTGAACACCAAGTACCAACAATTAGCTAAAATGAATCGAGGGCAACATGTGTTCAAGGTTGGTAAGTTGGTTTGGTTGCACCTAATGACGGAGAGGTTCCTAGGCCTTCGCAAAAACAAGCTAATGCCACATTCAGATGGACTATTCAAGATTGTATATAAGGTTAATGATAGTGCCTTCAAGCTTGACTCATGTGGAGACTACAGTGTGAGTGCGACTGTGAATGTGGGTGATTTGGCTCCATATGTCCATGATGATTATATGGCTCAATTGAGGTCAATTATTTCTAAAGAAGAGGAGGATTATGATTATACAGGAGTAGTTGATGCAAGTTTACTATCTCTTGTTCATACGAATGTTTCAGTGGACCTTGGCTCAATTGAAGTAGATGAAGGACTCTTCATGGGGATGAATACGTGGTAGCATGTTTGCTAACCAACTTAGGTAGCATGGAATAGGCGTGTGATGTTAGCATGCCAATGAGAGTTCTACTTCTGTTAGGACTCATGCTATCTTTATTGCTTTCCTAATTATGTTTGTATTAGGAATCATAGTTTTGTCTACGTTCTTAAAACGATGGATTTTACATGATTCAAAAGTCTAAAGAGTCTAGGACTTAGCGATTTGTCCTAAGCCTATTAGGGTTAGCATGTTTAATTCCTAATAGGATTAGCATGCATAAACTAGTATAAATATCTATGTATTCAATTATTTTGATAGTGAAATTAATAAAGTTTTCATGACTTTTCAATTAAAACTTCAGTGTGTAAACACAATTCTCTTGATTTCTTGCGGCTTTGCCTTTATGGTTTCAAAATCCTTAGATTTATTCATTGTGATGACCTTTCCTTTATCATTGATTAGACTAAGAACTATCTTGTTCTTTGTTCTTGATTGTTGTTCGAACCTAAACTGTTTGCTATACATACTTCCACACTTTGTTGCTTAATCTTGATAGATTAAATACATCAGGTTGAGGGCTTAAAGCATAATTTACTAAGCATCTCTAAGTTTAGTGATAAAGGCAATATAGTAAAGTTTAATAACGAGTCCCGTGCTGTTAGCAATGAAAGTACATGAACCAAGATCCTTGAAGGGAGAAGGAAAGGAAACACCTAAATGGTTGATCTCAACCTTGTTCCTAGGAACAGTCGCACATGCTTAAACGTGACCGAAGAAGATCCTCTATTATGGCACAAACGTTGCGGTCATGCTAGCAACCCTACTACATAAACTAAATGGGAAAGACATAGTAGTTGGTTTACCAACGATTAAGTTCTTAAAACATGGTGTTTATGATCCATGTGTAAAAGGAAAGTAAGTGAGATCGTCTTTTAAGTACAAGAAACTAGTAAGCACACAAAGTCCATTATGACTCATTCATATGGACTTATGTGGCCATGTACGCATCCATAGTCGATCATGTAAGAGATATGTGTTTGTTATTGTGGATGATTTCTTAAGATACCGTTTGGTTATCTTTCTTTATAGCAAAGATGAGACTTTTAATGAATTTCTAACGTTTGCTAAAAAGGTTCAATGAACTAGTAGTTTTAAATTAAAACATCAAAGATCTGACCATGGAAAGGAGTTTGCAGCACGAAAGGGTTAGACCATAATTGCTTAGCTCTAAGAATACCACAACAGAATGGTGTGGTAGAGAGGAAAAACCAAACCCTGGAGGATATGGAAAGAACAATGTTAATAGCAAGCGATCTTCCGAAGAATTTTTGGCTGAAGCAGTAAATACATCATGCTACATCATCAATTTAATCATGCTAAGGCCAATTACATTGAAGACACCATATGACCTACCTATAGGAAGAAAACCCAGTATTTCTTATTTTCGATTAATAATGGAAAGGACAACTTAGGGAAGTTTGATGCTAGAAGTGATGACGTTGTATTTCTAGGACATGCCTCAAGTAGTAAAACTTATTGGGTTTACAATCAACGAACAATGTGTGTAGAGGAAAATGTCCATATAATATTTGATGAAGCTAACTCCTTGCAAGAATATAATCATGAAGATGATTTTGAAACTGGTTTAACTCGCTCTGAAGAGCCTAATCATTATGATGAGGGACTGACCTCTGCAAGAAAAGAGAAGAAGCAAGTTCCTGATGCAAAGAACCCTGTGCGTGATCCCTCCCCCCCCCCCCCCCCCGAGGTATAAGCAATAGGAGGAACTCACGAAGATATAGTTACCCATGAACCAGAAGAAGATCAAATGACTCAATCACCTCAAGAAACTCAAGAAGCAACTACGAGATTTGATCCAAAACCTTGGAAACACCAAAATTCTCATTTATGACTTTAAATTAATTAAAAGTTATATTGAAAAAGGAACTCCAACGAGATCTCAAATAAAGAATTTTTGTGCTTTTCATGCTTTCTTATCTATGATAGAACCTAAGGATCATATATGATGGTGACACAACCCCATCATTGAACATCAACAAAGATCATGCCCTCATTGAAGCTATGTTATAGTACAAGTCTTTTTCCATGGTTCAATCAAGTGAATTTGAGGCTGTTGCATACATAACTTAGTGTGTCGAGTGTCGAATGTATTTCTTTTATTTTCCTTTGTTGTGTTGTTAGTTTGTTCCTTGTTAGTTTACTTCAATTAATCCTTGTATTAGTTTGTGTGAGTTGTAATTTCAATTCCCTAAAATGTACTCCTAAGTGTCATTGAGTTGTAATGATATTTAGTTAAGTACAAGAAGTCCTAGTATCAAAAAGAGTGTGCAAGTGTGCGCATAAGAGTCCTAGTGCAAGTCTTAGAGTGGTGCACATCGAGTTGTTTAGTTGTTCACGTCAAGTTGTTAGAGTTAGTTGCTATAATAAAGCAAGTTGTGCGCATCAAGGAGTGATGGAAGAGTGCCGTTGCTAGCTACAACTTTGAAGCTTGTGGTTGGCGTGAAATTAGGAGAGGAAAGCCATGGCGCACATTCTTAGCCCTCAACATCACGACTAGAAGAGTGTAGTTAGTTACACAAAATAAGGACTCCTTATTTTTATACGTGGTCCAAGGACATCCACCATCCCTTCATGTCCTAAAGCCATATTCAAGCACCATGAAGACATGACCACCCATGTCGTTTATCCATGTTCGACACTTAGTGGATTTATTTAGATTTTAATTTATTTTATTTTACTTCTAATAAATCAGAAAACTAGGACATAGACTCTTGTATAAATACTTATGAATTACCAATAAGAAGGACAAAAGTTTTATGCCTAAAAATAACCGAGTTAATCTCATCTTCTTGAATTATTCGTGTTTCTTGGATTTGGAAACTTAGAGTGATTTGCTTATGCTTAATTAGTCCTAACTAGACTAATTTATGATCTTAGGAACTTTAATTAACTAAGGTGGTGTAACTGTATGATAGGGATGGGAGATGGTCTACAAGACAGTGTGGGTCACTATTAGCAAGATTGTGCTAGCCACTGTTCAGGAGTCCTAGCTCGGTTAGCATTCGTAAGTAGTGTCCTAGTTATGTTAGGACACTATGTATTTTGTTTGCTTTATAAGTCTCTATTTTAGGTATTTAAGTGATGAAGGGATCCTATTATATTTAGGAGTCGGATCCTTGTCATTGAGTCTTGTTAGGAGTCTAAAGAAACTAGGATATGACAATTCTTATCTTAGTCGTTGATAAGATTTATCTTATACAAGGATAAACTTTATCTTAAAAGTATGCTAGAGTTTTAGGAAAAAATGATTCTAATAATCCAACCTTTGGGCCGTTCGCTCAAAATAATCCAACCTTTTGATTATTATTTAATAATCCAACCTTTTAGGAAAATTCGCAAACAAAGCATCGTGACCTGTTGAAACAGGTAGGTGACCATTAGAATAGGTTAATTGCACACGTGTCTTGTCCCGATTTGTTATGATCTAATTAATCAATGTTAATCTTAATTAAAATTGTTGTAGCCTAAAAATCAACGGCTGCCCTGGTGACGCGTGGCGCTATCTCAGCCCTACATGTGGCATATGTTTAGGCCAAGGAAAGTACAAAGGCCTGCAAGTTCTATGGGCTAAAGTACACCTTCCTGAGGAAAAGGTGTACTGAAAAGCTCCCTAATGGCCCTAAAATTGTACTTAGGCCCACTGAAGTAAAGCCTGTTATTCCTAAAAGGTAAAATGTACTAACCAATCAGCGCTTGCCACGTGTCCTGATATTATTGTTTAGCCAATCAGATGCTCCCAAATTAGGGTGACATCAAGGTACAACAGTCATTTCAAACAGTATAAATAGTCCTTGATTTCAGGGTGAAAGGTACGTTTTTCAAGGCATAGTACTGTTACTCTGTCATAAATTCTTCTCTCACTCTCTACTTTCTCTCTCTAAAAGTTCCTTTACATCCCTGATATCTGACTTAAGCATCGGAGGGGGAAATACCACCCAAACCTCCAGGGTGGGTCCCTTTTTTGCAGGTTGCTGGTCAGAAGTTTGCACCGGGATTCGAGCTAATCATTGTTGCACAAGTCTCCAGTTTTAGAACCTATCTTTGGGAGTTGTGATATTTAATTACTAGTTTTGCACTACGTAACAAAAATAACCAAACAACACCCCACCACCACTGCCACTCCCAACAATCTCCATTTCACCCCACCACCACCACTGCCAACAACCCCCCACCACCATCACAGAACCGAAGTACCAACCACCATTGCCCACCGCAGTACTGCCAACCGCATTTCACCCACACTGCCAACAACCCCCATTTCACCCACACCACCACCACTGCCAACAACCCCCATTTCACCCACACCACCACCACTGCCAATAACCCCCATATCACCCCACCCCAAAAAGCACCACCACCACCATAAGCAAGAAGAAGAGAGAGAGAGATTCGAAGGGGGGGAGGCGCTGCTGCGGGATTCGAAGGGGGAGGAGGGGGAGTGGGAGGGGATTCGAAGGGGATGCGGGGAAGAGGGAGGGGGAGGGAGGGAGGATTCGTAGTAGGATGTGGGGGAGCGGGAGGGGGAGGGGGATTCGAAGGGGGATGCGGCGGAGAGAGAAGGGGAGGCGCTGCTATGGAGGAGGGGGCTGGTGGGGGTGCTCAAAGTGGGGGTAGGGGAGGGCAGGGGAGGGGGCGGGGTGCTCACAGTGGGGGTCGGGAAGGGCGGTGGAGGGGAGGGGATGCTAACAGTGGGGGTCGGAGGGGAGGGGGTTGAGGGAGGGCAAGGGAGGGGGGTTCCTGGTGAAGTGATGAGTAAAGGACTAAAGGGTGGTAAGGGGGAGGAAGAGAGATAGGGAGGGAGGGGTTAAAGAAGAAAAAACAAAAAAGAAATATGGAAAAATAAATTTACAACTTTAACAGGTTACCGATTTTATGAATCATTATGAGCAGATACAACTAAAAGGTTGGATTATCAAATAATAATCAAAAGGTTGGATTATTTTGAGCGAATGGCCCAAAGGTTGGATTATTAGAATCAAATTTTCCAAAGTTTTATTGTTTATCTTCTTAGTTTGTGTTTATCTTATTATTTGTGATAGGATTTAAAGTATGCTAGGGTTTGTGTTAGGCATGTACATATAGTACACGAGCTTCATTAATAAAAATAAGATTTTGAGTTTATAAAGTAAAGTGTTAAGCTTGTTGTGCTTGTATAGAACTGAGAGTTCAAATACACAAACTTTGTGTCATCTTGGAGTCGAGACTCACAAGAGAACCTCTTAAACTACGATTTAAGAGCCTACCCCTTTTATTGTTATTGTTGTTCGTCCATAAGTTCATAAAAACACCAAAAGAGTTCGAACCGCCAAAAAAAATCACATCAAGTGGTATCAGAGTAAGGTGCATTGCGACGCCGCATGAGGGCGCGTCTGGTGGTCAAATCATGAATTTTTGGTTATGTGGAAAGCTAACATACAGGGCTACGTCATGTCAAAATTTCCGCCTAATACGATCTGTAACAAAGCCACAGAAATCTCAAACTTTTGACGAAAATTCCTGGCAGATTGTTATGGGGTCCGATATGGAAAAGTTGGATGCTTTGCTTCAATGACTTGAAAAGAACGAGGCTAAGAGTGATTACTATGCCAAACACATAATGCAACTTCATGGGGATATTGAGAAACTCATTGTGGAGAGGGGAGAACGCCACGACAGGAGTGAATTGATCAAGCTTGGAGACCATCCAGAGTTTAATGAATTGAGAGATCCCCAAGCCTATTTCGATTGGGAGAGAAGGATAGAAAGGATGTTTGATCACAAGGACATGGATGAGTTGTAACGGTTTTCTCATGCTATTTTAAGGCTTACAGATTATGCCTCCGATTGGTATGATTCCTTTCAAGTTCAAAGAGTGCGAGAAGGGAAAGAAAAGATCGAAACTTGGACTGAATTAAAGCTGAAGATGAGGAAACGATTTGTTCCCAAGTCTTATAAACGAGAACACTATCGTAGACTAAATTCCTTTCAGCAATATCACTGTTCCATTGAAGAGTATGTGACTGAGTTTGAGAAGCTTTACCTTGCGTGTGGATGCAAGGAGGAGGAAGAACAAAAGATGGCAAAGTTGTTGAGTGGGAGATGGTCTACAAGACAGTGTGCGTCACTGTTAGCAAGACTGTGCTAGCCACTGTCCAGGAGTCCTAGTTCTATTAGGATTCATACGTAGTGTCCTAGTTCTGTTAGGAGACTATGTATTTCATTTGCTTTATAAGTCTCTATTTTAGGTATTTAAGTGATGAAGGGTAACTATTATATTTAGGAATCTATTGAGTCTTGTTAGGAGTCTAAAGAAACTAGGATATTGCAATTCTTA
Organism: Beta vulgaris subsp. vulgaris; assembly: GCF_026745355.1. Classification (NCBI taxonomy): domain Eukaryota; kingdom Viridiplantae; phylum Streptophyta; class Magnoliopsida; order Caryophyllales; family Amaranthaceae; genus Beta; species Beta vulgaris. The sequence continues at coordinate 21,747,259 of NC_079202.1, forward strand.
TCTTAGTCGTGGATAAGATTTATCTTATACATGGATAAACTTTATCTTACAAGTATGCTAGAGTTTTATTGTTTATCTTCTTAGTCTGTGTTTATCTTATTAGTTGTGATAGGATTTAAAGTATGCTAGGGTTTGTGTTAGGCGTATATATATAGTACACGAGCTTCATTAATAAAAATAAGATTTTGAGTTGTAAATTAAAGTGGTAAGCTTGTTATGTTTGCATAGAACTAAGAGTTCAAATACACAAACTGCGACTTTGTGTGATCTTGGAGTTGAGACTCACAAGAGAACCTCTTAAACCGCGATTTAAGAGCCTATTCCTTTTATTGTTATTGTTGTTCGTCCATCAGTTCATAGAAACACAAAAAGAGTTCAAACCGCCAACAAAAATCACATCACTGTATCCTTAGGATATTAAAGCTAGCTACATTATCATCAAATAACTAGTTCGAATTGCATTGCTTCCCTAGTGTTTATTCTTTGTTCGAAACTGAGCTTGTATACTTCGAGTGTTGCTCCAAGTCTACAACAATATAGAAGCACTAAAAGAGGCTGATTGGATAAATGTGATGCAAGAAGAACTGAATAATGCCAAAGAACCAGAAAGTTAACAGTCTTAAATGGGTCTTTAAGAACAAGCTTGATGAGCATGGAAAAGTGGTAAGGAACAAGGCAGACTTGTAGCCAAAAGGTAAAATCAACAAGAAGGTATTGATTTCGATGAAACCTTTGCTCCTGTTGCTAGGATATAAGCAATTAGAATTTTGATTGCATTTGTTGCATTCATGGGATTCAAGTTGTACTAAATGGATGTAAAATGTGCATTTTTAAATGAAGTTTTACTTGAAGACGTCTATGTGGAACAACCTCATGGATATGAGAATCATGATCTTCTAAATTAGGCCTATAAGTTTGATAAATCTTTTTATGGGTTGAAACAAGCTCCTAGAACTTGATATGGAAGGATGTCAAAATTCTTACTTTCACATGATTTCATAAGAGGTAAAATTCGGAGAAAAACAAAGAAAAATTCCCGTGAGCTTCTCCACGACCTCACCGCGGGCGCGACCGCCTTCCGCGGTCGCGGTGCTTTCCTCCGCGGTTCCGGACCCCTGAGGAATCGACTTTTCGTCTTCCCCTGTTTTGCTGATTAAAAAGAACATTTCGTCTTTTGTGTGGTGAGTTCGTTTTTTTTTTCATCTGTATTTAGAGAGAACAATTCAAATAAAAATTGTAATCCTTTATATTATGGAGAGCTAATCTCCCATATTGGTGTATTAATCAAATCAACCATTTTAATCAACTTGTGAGTTCAATTCTTCCTTTAAATTGCTTGAATGTTGATGATTCTTCATGTTCTTCATGTTTGATTGTTTTTGTGCTTAAGTTAACTTGATCAATTACTTTTTCTTATTACAATCTCTACTATCTAGATAATTGCCTGCTTTGAGATTATCTAGGGTTTGTAGTTTATGCCCAATTATCGCACGCTCGTGGATGATTGAGGATAAGAAGAATCATCATATAATTTCGCATTCGATTGCTTGTGTGAATGCTAGATTACCCTATTGGAATCTCCCTAGTTGTTATCTAATTGCTTAGTTAGACCTAGAACGCTCGGGCTAGGTTGTTACGCCATTAAGGGTCAGATTAGAGCGCTCGCTTAGTCTTACCACTACGTTAGGGGAGATTGAATCATATGATTCACAATAGGGCGTTTAAGTAACTTAGGTGTTGAATTGTTCAATGATCAAGGGTTGAATTGTTTGTAAAGATTGATTGCCAAGTTCTCGTTTATTATTTGATTTTCCTTGTTTATGTTTTATTTGTTTCAATTTCATTCCTTAAACCCCCCCCATTATTACCATAGCACACGCCTTGTCAAACCAAACCTACCTTCTCTGTGGATTCGAACCTTACTCCATTATACTAGTTTTGTAGGTTGTATTGATTTATTTGCCGTTAGCCGATACGACTTAGGCTCGCCAAATTTGGCGCCGTTGCGGGGAAGGCAGCGTGTTTGGGTTGTTATTTGTGTGTTTGTTTCTGATTTTTGGTGTGTGAACCTTCTATGGTTCACACCCGTTCTACATCAAGGACTTTGTTTTTTGATTCAGAGATCGAAAGGACACTCTATTGGTTGAGAAAGGAAATTCAGGATCACTTACGTGAGTTGCCTTATCATATTGGTATTGAGGAAGAAGAGATGCCACCAAGAGTTGATCTGACATTGAGGGAGCTTTCCGTTCCTAATCTGGACCAGGCACCATTGGCCATCCAATATCCGGAGTTTGTGGAGAATGTTAATTTTGAGTTAAAGTCGGGTCTTGTTCATTTACTGCCAAGCTTCCATGGTTTAAACGGGAGGATCCAATCAAACATCTTGCGGAATTCATGTGTTTGTACTAGTATGCAGCCAAGGGGTGTTACGGAGATCAAATCAAACTGCGAGGCCTTTCCTTTTTCATTGAAGGATAAGGCTAATGATTGGTTCTATCATTTGAGCCCCAACAGTATCAACACATGGAGGGGGATGAAGCAAGCTTTCTTGGAGAAGTTCTTTCCTTCAAGCAAGTTGAATGAGCTTAAGAGGCCATTAAACATTGAGCAAGGATTATGATGAGATCCTTTATGACTACTGAGAGAGGTTTAACAGGCTCGTTGCTTGTTGTCCCTACCATGGTTTTGCCGAGAAAGATCTTGTATTGTACTTAGTTGGTGGGCTTCTTCCTGATGAGAGAAGGATGGTGAATGCTGCTTGTGGGGATAACATTGATAACAAGACCCACAACAAGCCATGGAGCTCATAAGTGAGTTTGCTGGAGTTCCCGCACTTATTCTAAGAGGAATGCCACCCAGGGTGTTAAAGCGGCAAGTTCTAAATCATCTTTGGAGTCAGAGGTGTCCGGCCTTAAGGGCATGTTCCGACAATTTTTGGTGAATGGCAATCAACAACAAGTGAAGGATTGTGGTATTTGTTCCAACACCGGCCATCCGACCGATTCTTGTCCGACTTTGCAAGAGGAAACCCGAGAGGTGAATGTGTGGATATCAAGGACAAAGGAAGTATGATCCATTCTCAAACTCTTACAATCCCGGATGGAGAGATCATCCGCCTTTAGTTACAAGCAAGGGAATCCAACTCCAAGGAAATAGAATTTTCAACAAGGAATCACCCTCCTCCTTACATGGCACCATATCAAGCTCAAGGGAAATCCTCTAGCTCCAACTCAATGTCCACGAGGATATGATCAAGGCCTTGGCTCAAAATGTGACTACTATGCAGTCCAACATGGTGCAATTTCAACAGGAGACAAGGTCTAGCATTCACAATTTGGAAACACAAGTGGCCAAATGTCTAGTGTCGTGAGTAAACTTGAGTCCCAAAGTTCGGGGAAGCTACCATCTCAAACCGAAGTGAATCCCAAGAGGAATGTGAGTGACATGACTTTGCGGAGTGGCAAAGAGTTGGTTGATCAAGAGCCCGGCAAGAGCAAGGTTGAGGAGGAGATTGTAACCAAGGAAGAGGAGGTGGAGGTTCTAGTCCCATCAATAGAAAATGAAAAATTGGTGAATCCTAGCTCTCAGCAAGAGGTAAAATCTTTTTCGGATTTCAAACCGGTACCCCCATTCCCCGAAGCATTAAAGGACAATCGTAAGCTTGAATCTTCTAAGGATATTTATGAAACATTTAGTCAATGTGTTGTAAATATTCCTTTGTTGTACACTATTATAATAATGATAAGATTAGGGTTTTTCTATCTATGGTGACAAAGCGATAGCGTAGGGTGTAAGCTAGCTACTGCCGACCACCGATGGGACGCCGGAAAAAACCCCAACTTTCTTCACACTCTGAGATAAGAAAGGAAACACCAGTTCATAAAAGTAGTGAGCCAAATAAGGTTACTCAGAATCTTCAGGGAAATGGAACAGTAACTAAGGGAAATACTGGCCATTCCCTCACCTGCGATGCAAACTACGATTGATGCCATTAATGAAGCTTTTAAAGCTCATAGAAATACACCAGAGACGGTGGTAAAGGAGAAGAATCCAGTAGTACCTGCAGGCTTGGTTAGTAATGAGGTTGAAGAGGTCGTGTTAAACTCAAATGTTTCACCACCAGTTCGAGGTAGTATTGAGATGCAGGGAAAGGTAGCTTTGGAGAATACAAAGAATCCAGATGAAGTGAGTGAAGGTGAACCCAATAACAGAAATGAAGGGAATGGAGTTACGGAGAAGATTCTACCTGCTACAAAATGGGCAGAGGTTGCTGCTGGCAAATCTCTTACATCTAAAGGAGTATATCTCAAGTTCATTCCTCCGATGGTTAAAGAAGGTAAGAAAGTGGCTAAACTGAATGAAATAGAAGTTGGTAAGTTGACAGAAACTTGGTCTACTGCTGTAATTCTTTATGTTGTGGGTCGGACTCCTTCTATTGGGACTCTCACTAGATTTATTGAGCAGCAATGGAATCATGTGGGTAAACCCAGGAGTTTTCTTCATGACAAAGGGTACTTTATCATTATATTTGCTCCGGTTGATGATAGAAATGAGATCTTATATGCTGGGCCTCACATGATTAATAGTAGACCCATGATTATTAAGGCTTGGTTCCCTGATTTTGATTTTCAAGCTGAAGTTTTAAGGGTAGTTCCATTGTGGGTTAGATTGTATAATCTACCTCTTAACTACTGGGGGGCTGAGTCCCTAAGCAGGATTGGTAGCATGATTGGGGTCCCTCTTTTTGCTGATGAATGCACAACTCATCAACAGAGGATCACTTTTGGAAGGATGCTTATTGAAGTTGATGTTACTAAAGAGCTAACTAAATCAGTGACCATAGAAGATGGTTCTGGGAGAATCATTGAGAAAAAAGTTCATTTTGAGTGGGCTCCTGCCTATTGTTCAAAATGCAATACCATATGCCATGATTGTCTCAAGAAGACGGCTATTACAGGGAAAGAAGGGACTAAACCTATTCAGAAATGGGTTCCTAAGGCTATGCAGCCTAGCATGCCTACAAATCCTGTGACTATAGGGAAGCTGAGGTTGATGTTATGCAGTCAAAGGAGAATGCCATGGTGAATAAGGAGGTAGGTGAGACAGCCCTTGCTGATGCTGCTCATATTAGAGAGAATGATGATATGAATAGTGAGGCAAAGAGGAGGGATGGAGAGATTCCTAGGAATGAACCACAAGGTCCAATCTAGAATATAGTTACCAGAGGCCAGAAGGGCAAATATGTGTTAGAGACTGTCAGACCTGGGGTAGTGATTCACAATGTGGATGATGCTGGGAGTAGCTCATTCACACTTACTACAGGGTAATGATTATTTGCTCTTGGAATGTTAGGGGGTTAAATAGCCCTCTAAAGTTATGAGAAATAAAGAAGTTCATGAGACAACAGCATGTGTCTATCATGGCCTTACTAGAAACTAGAGTTAAGAGTCATAATAAAGATAGAATTGTGAAGAAACTGGGCAATACTTGGAGATGGGAGCACAATTTCGAAGCTTCCAACAGGGGAAGAATCTAGATTGCTTGGAGCCCTTCTAATTTATCATTCCAAATTCTTCTAAAAAATGTGCAATTGATACACTGTAGGATTGAGGATAAGCAAACAGGAGATCAGTGGTTCCTTACAATTGACTATGGTTTGCATATAGTGGAGGATAGGAAGAGCCTTTGGGGGGATATTGACACTCTTGGTCGTAATATTCATGAGCCCTGGTGTATCATGGGGGACTTCAATGCTATCCTCTCTTCTGGTGACAGAGAAAATGGAGCTCCAGTTACTAATTATGAAATCCAGGACTTGAATCAACTCCTGGATTCTTTTGACCTCACTGAAATGAAGTCATGTGGGCACTTTTTTTCATGGCTGGTCTAATAAAGGAAATGGAGATACTAGAATCAGTAGTAGAATAGATAGGGCCCTAGTTAATTCCTATTGGATAACTAAGTACCCTCATGTGGTGGTGGATTATATGAACCCTGGGTTGTCAGACCACTCTCCTTTACTGTTTCAGTGTCATCACAGGATCCAGACAAAGGGTAAACCTTTTAAATTTTATAACTACATGATTGAACATGATGAGTTCCTCTAGGTTGTTAGAGATCAATGGCAATTACAGGAAGAGAAGAAGGTAGGATGAAGAAGTCCTATAGTAGAAACTGGATTACTGGGAACAAGTTCTTAGAGGAACATAAAATGTCCTATAATAGGTAGTAAAAGATAGAGTCTTTTGGTCTATTATAGTAAAGAGTGTTTGAGTCAAAATCCCTTGTGGCACTAGTACAAAGTTGGTCTTAGGTAACATGTATGAGGTAACACTTTTCAAAATTCAAGTTTCTCGAATATATATGTAACACCTTGGTAACACTTAATCAATATGTAACAATCTAACACATTTTTATAAGTAACATTTTGAAGTAACACTTTTTCAATTAAGTAACATTTTGATGTAACACTTTCAGATAGGTAACACCTTTAGGTAACACGTAATAACCTTCTTTTTTAAAAGTGTTTATTAAATGCTAATTATATTTATTCAGTTAATTATGTTTTAGATTTTCTTATTTTATTTGGGTTAGAATGTGAATTTTTATTTTATGTATTTGTGATATATTTATTTATTCAAATTTATGAGTTGTTATTATATTTATTATCTATATCTATACTAATATATTAAAAGGCGTTCCTAAACAAGGAACGGTGCCATGTGGCGCTCTCCATACTAAAGTAGTAACCACTAGACCAAGTATTATTTCGTGTTAAAATCTTAAAGTATAATATTAATAAATGAATTTTTTTCTTACTTGGGACATAACCCGAATCTAATAACTAGTAATTAAATTATTTTGGGTTTTAGTTATTGTGTGGTATTTAACCAAATAGGAAAATGAAATCGGATTTCCTGCTTGCCTTTAGCCCATTTGTCGGTTTTGTTTTAAAACCATAAACCCGTCTTCATTTATCAAACCTCCTCGTCGTATCTCACCCAAAACCCCCACTCCTCGTGGCTTCTCTCTCTCACATGAAAACCTCAATCCTCCTTCCTCTCTCTCTCTCCTCGTATCTCACGCTCTCCTCCCCCTGTCTGGTGTTGCCGCCTTTTGCTTGCGGTGATTCTGCCTCTGTGAACCTTGTGCCGCCATTGTTGTTGTTGATGTTTCCCCTGCTTTTCTCTCTCCTCTGTTCGTGTTCTACAACGCGTTGTTGCTGCTGCTCTGCTCCCTTTCTCTGCCGGTGCTGATTGGTGCCGATGTCGTCGCCATAACTGTTGTCCCAACCCTTTATGTCGGCGCCATAATTTTTTGTCGTCGCTGTTGATGGTGCTGTTCACTCTCTTCATGTCGCTGCTGCTTCTGCCTCAATTTCCCTCCTCTTGCTGCTGTTCTGTCAGTTGGTGGCTGGTGCGGTGCGCGAACAGCGGTGCGGTGGTGCGACGTTTTGCACCCTAAATCTGAAATCACATCTTTCTCTCTCCTACTAGTCAAGTTCCCCAATTTCAGTAATTGCGAAGATATACAGATTTGAAGCTATCTTGCTTTTACTCAATGGTCCTTATCTTGAGAATGGTATAATTTCTTCTCCTAATTCTTAGTTTTTTCTGTTCACAGGTTGAATTTTTGTGATTGAACTACATTTTGAATTTTTTGTTGTGTGATTTCAATTTGTGTGACCTATTGGAAATTCTAAAATTTCAATTGCTTGGTTAGCTTTTTATTTTCTTTGTTGCCTAAATTTTCTTACTTCTTTTTTCATGTAAGTTTAGTTGTTCATTTATAGAATGGACTTAGGAATGATCTATGAATTTGTGGGATTTAAAGTTTAAATTATTATTTTGTTGCTTTTAATTTGTGAGTTCACTTAAACCAAACTCCAATGTATATAGGACAAGGGAAGGTTGAAAGTGTTTTGGATCATTGGAACACCTTGGTTCTGATATTTTAAATCATATGGATCATTCTAGGTTCCTGCAGATAATTAGAATTGGATATAGTAGCACATACTTGAGTTTTCCTTATATCACATAAACAATAGTAGGAAGATATTGGTAGTAAAGATAAGACCTTAATTTTCGATAAACGTATGCGATAGCTTTGTTACATATACGTATACTTTGAGGGTGTATTGTCAATTGGTGGTGCATCTTTGTTCTCAACAATATATAAGCTCATCTTAACCTTGTTTTTTTGTTCCTAATGGTCTAGCAGATTTTAGTATCATTCCACCACCAATGGTGGAACCATTGAACTACTTACCTGCAGGTTAGTTGCATTTGTTAGTGTATCGACCATTCTGGCTTGATTTTTTTTTTTTTTGCTTTAATCTCATGGTTAGATGTTCTTCATAGTGGTTGGTGCTTTCAACTCTATGCTCCAATAACTTTAGCGCATAGCCATGATGTCACAAAGTACCCTTTTGAAAGGAACTTTTTAATTGGTGTTTATTTTATTCTTAACATGCAGGAAGAAAGCAAAAAGAAAAATCTAAGCGGTACCAAGTAAAAAGATAGGCACATTATGGGTTCTATGAGCTTTGCAAGGAAGGAACATGAATTGGTAAATTAATTACAATGAATAATAATCACTTTGTTTTATTTTTTTCTTATCATCCCTTAGTAAGATCATGTAACTTATATGTATCTTGAATTCTTTTATATTATTTCCATGTTAGCAACAACAAGATAATGAGAAGAAATGACCATCCCAAGCACAGTTGTACAAAGAATCTCAAAAGAGGAAAGTGGACAAAATATACAAAACGGCTTACGAGCCTATTATATATAATGTTGTAAGTTTGGCTGCCTTTACATTTATTTAGGTTAAGTTTTTCTATCGCAACTTCAATTTGGTAGATATTTATAGTGCTTCCATTATTTCTAATGTAAGATAAGATGGAGGAAGGTCATTATGACGTAATGAAGATTGATTTGTTTTTCTTTTTACAACAAGTATATCATAACTAGTCCTCTATCATATAAGATTTTGAAAACTCTTATTCTTTTGTTCATATTGCAGGATGATGAAGATAGCGGATTAGAGTTCCAAGTAGGCATGATGCTTCGGGAAACATGCATGCATGGGTAGAGCGATGAAATTGGAGACGAAAGAATGAAATGACCATACGATTGATTTAGGTTTATTTTTGGAGTTATATATATCATGACTGGATTTTCATATAAATTATATGTGTTTTGAACACAATAGTACATTCTTAATTGATGAATACTACTTTTATGGCTCATTCTTTACAATAACCGTCGAGTTTTTGTACTCATTTATGTTATAGTATTATTTCATTATTTCCTATTCGTTATTACGTTTATAAGTTTTAGTATTATAATAACTGTGTATAAGTCGATGAATTTAAAAATGTTACTATAAGACAAGTGAAATAGAAGTGTTATATAAAAATTTACAAGTAACACTACAAAAATGTTACATTAGTAAAATAAAAGTGCTACATTATTAGAGAATTTTAAGTAACACTTCAGAAAGTGAAACATTAACATTGGAAAGTATTACCTTAGAGAATAGGTAGCATCGACAGATGTTTCACTTATAAAAGTGTTACCTATTGTCTAGAGTAACACCTTTAGGGCATTAGGTAACACTTTTGGGGTGATACTTTAGGGCAATTATGTACTAGTGTGGTCAAGGTTTTTCTTTCTATTAAGCCTTGGAAGTTAATAATGTAAAAATCTTGTGTGTTTGTCTCTTTCGTATCTATAGATTAATTTATTCTGCAATATAATTTAAAAAATTTTCCTCAACTACAATTCAACCCCTTGTAGTTGGTCTAATGTTCATATTAGAATAACAATAAAAACTCTGAGTGTTGGTGGTTTCATTTTGTTATATTTACATATGGTTAACTAACATGAGATGCATTGCTTTCTGAGTTTTACATTCTACAGTCATTTTCGATAGGTAGACAGGTAGTATAATTTTCTAACATAAGTACTTACTATGAACATACGTTCTGGACTTCTAGTTCTTGTTTAAAACAAAAATAGTTCAGGAACTTTTTCAACGAACAAGAGTGGATTAGGTGTCCACATAATATACTGAAACTATTACATGTCCATAAGAAGTAAAATATAGTAAGGAAGAAATTCGTTGGGCATGCAGATTAGGTAGCAACGAATATATTGTTGCCTTTGTTGGAGTAAGTATACTTGAAAGGACATCTAATATTCTAATTATAGATGACCCTTAATACTTTGCCCAAATTAAAATTCTTGAAGAAGCTGATTACCTGATGGCATGATGCTAGCAAACATCATATTCTGTTCTGCTGTTTGTTTGGCCGCGCTAACTGTTCTGCTATTGTCTCTCCTATCACCAGTTCCTTACAAAGAGCATGAGACCGACTTGCAGAAGCCTTTGGTTGCATTATCTTTGTACATTAAGCAACCAAGAACTATGAACCGTAACAAGAATGGTGATACAGATTCTTCTATGGCAGCCTTGACCTTCCACCGAATGCTCACAGAGGGACCTGAGAGCACTTCGACAATTGTAGGAAGAGCGCAAGGTTTCATAATACCGGTAGAGCAGTTTGCGCATTCAGCTTTCAACATAATTCATCTGACATTCAACACAGCTAATTACTCGGGGAGCTTAAGTATTCAAGCAAAGCAATTGGAACACAAGAAGATCGAAGAGCTTAGAGTGGTTGGTGGTACTGGCTCTTTTGCATTTGCACGCGGCAAGGCTGTTTTTGTAGAGGCCGATCAGGAATTATCTGGTGTTGATACACCGATTTATCAAGTAAACCTACAACTTGCATTTCCCAGGCAATTGCAATCTATACGGGTATAAAGGGTTTAGTGATCAACTAGGATTAGTTTCACATGTATTATGCTTGCAGTATTCAACTTATAACTACTGTATCATGTACTAGAATGTTTGCCCTGAATTTGTCTGTTATCATTGTCGTATAAGGCTTCGTTTTTCGCTTTCTACTGCCTTGCAATGGTTTTGTCTCGATTTAGGAGACTGCCTTCGAATCTTCATTTTTCTATGGGTAGCCAAATACACAGGCTGCGTAGTATCACATATGCATTCTTATGATGCCATGTAATTTGTCAATAGCGCTGCTAATGTCTTGGAAGACATCACAAAAAAGTCGTAGAAGTATAAAATTAATCAAGAAAAGTACTTATTAAATATATATTTTTGTGTGAAAAAACTAGCTTATAACATAAAGGTAAAAAGACATTACGAGTTTTAGTCAAAAACCACCTTATAAAACATGAAATTTGTTAGAAACCAACTTATATACTTCTTCCATTTTGTTTTTTTACTTGAAACACTTTGTTTTCATCAACTCCAATGCAAAATTTGGGTGGAGAGAGGTAGAGAGAAAGGAAAAGCAAAAGTAGAAATTGTTACTAGTAATTAATTATTTCCCTTTTAGGAAAGTGTTGCAATGAAAAAAAACGGAGGAAGTAGTTTTTATTGTGAAAACAAACCTTAAATAATATTTATTTTGCGAGAACAAATGTTAGGAGTAATCATATAACAAAAATTTCTTCATACATGATGACTCCTAACACTAGTGGAAAAAAATTCATCTGATGCGGTCATTTCAGGCTTATCTGATCCGTAATCAGACCAGATCAATTGAGCCCGCTGCAGTTGAGGAAGCTTAAATGATCCAGTTGTGGTCCGGATCAGTTAACCCTCAACTGATCCGGTTGTGAACCGCATCAGTGGAGGTATAGACCGCATCAATTGAGGGCAATTTTTCATTTAAAAAAAAGCAATGCACTGTGTACTTCAGAGGTGCATGCTCCAAGCATTAGGCAAAAACACCGTGGAAAAAATCGAGGAAATAGGAGGAAAAGTTTGATAGATTTAATAATAATCATATTGGTATCACAACCATTTTCCTTTAAATTTACATTTCTCTTATTAGAATTTTCAAGAACAAATTAAGAAAATGAAAATTACATGAACAATGATGAAATATTATTACAAAACACATGACTAAAAAATGAAAATAAAACACATAGTGATGTGTATGAGAAGTGTATATTATATAGTATTCTAAATCTATTAGAATTATATGTAATTTAGGAGTTTTAATTTTTAGTTTGTTATGAGTTTGTTTGTTTCCTAATTCTAGTAGGAATAGGAACTTAAAACCCTAATCCTAGTAGGATTAGAACTCCTAGTTTTGTTAGGAGTATATTAATTTATCAATTCTAGTTAAGTTAGAAATTCAAATCCTAGTTGGATTAGGATTCCTAATTGGATTAGAATTATAATTTAGTTCGAACTCTAGTAGTAGTAGAAGTCTTTTGCTTACATTCTTAGTTAGTTAGTTTATCTTCCGATCATTAAAAAACACAGATGAATAGATGTGTTTTGTTTAAACAAAGGATTCTTGATTACTGTTTTGCTTGCATTGTGAGATAAACTAATCAAACAATTCAAAACTTTCCAGGAGTGTTGAGTGTTTAGTCTTAAACATCTTAATTTTAGGAGTGATTTTAAGACTGTTTAGATTCTTGTTCTCAAGGTTCATGAGTGATCTTGATTCAAAAAATATTCCCTTGTTCGAATTGATTCATTGTGTTTCGATTCTCAGATTCATAAAGTTTTAGATTGATATTCATATTTGATTAGTAAACTTCCTTAGTTTCGTAATCATATCACATAGTACGTACATTACGAAACATAACATATATTAAATAAATTAGTAAATTAGATAAATTACAATAAAGACACAAACAAAATTACACAAAAAGAACCGAAAACCCTTAAATCTTAAATTAAATCAAAATGAATCACAAAGCCTCGATCTAAACTGTTTGGGCACATTGAAGCTGGCAAAAGGTCCTGTGCCAGCTTGCGCCGCCACATAAGCTTCGTGAGTCCCACCTACCACAGCATGGCCAGCAGCCATTGGGAGACTCAAGGGGCCAACCGAAATCATTCCAGAAAAGGTTTCTCCACCAATCCCTAGGGGAAATGTCCTATCAAAAAGGTCTTTTCCTAGGGGTTCTCACCACTATAAATACCCCTTGTCCCATCAAGGTAAAGGTATTTAATTTCTCACCTAACTAGCTCGTGTTTCTCACTCTAGACTCTCTCTCTGCCTCAATTATCAACTGACTTGAGCGTCGGAGGGGCGATCCCGGAACAACCCCCGGGGTAGTTTTACGTGTTTTGCAGGATTCCGGTGAACAGATAACCAGCTCTGCTTGGATTAAAGGACTTGCTCAGCACTGACCATTAACCTTAATTTCTAGACAGAAATAGTTTGGCGCCGTCTGTGGGGATAGTACAAAAAGTTACTTCGCCACCACTCAGCAAAGTTCATCTGCTGCTCAGCAGAACCTAACCCAGTGTTATTCAGCAATGTCACATTCCAAAAATACCCGTAACAAACAGCCTGCTCAACCCCAAAGGTCCGAGAGGGAACCCTCGCCCTTCGACCATATGAGGTTGACTCGAACACGGTCCCCCACGGTTCAGACAATGGATCCTAACCTGGAATTGTCTCAAGAACATCAACCATCCCCCTCTCGGGAAATACAGCGTGTTGAGTCCCAACCGTTGTTCACAACTAATATAGCACTCATAGCAGCTCAGCTGCAGCAGACCCTACAACAAAGCATCATGCAAATGCTGGCCACCCTTCAGCAGGGATAAGATCAGAATCAAGTCAATCTCCAGCAACGGGACAATAATATCCTGGGGCGCTCTCAGAGGGAAGAGCATGACCCCCACTCTGCTCGCGGCCAGCCTAACCGGCAGAGGTCAACAACCAAGGAACCCATTCGGTCCCAAAAGGGAACCGCCAAGGCAGGATGAGCGACAACCTAGAGAGAGGTCGGCTCGTCGTAAATCCGCCCTCAGGCAGGAGGAGACTCACGTTTCTAAGTCGCCGAGGGGTAATCCTCGTCGCAAGCCAGAGGATGCCAGGAACTTTCTCAATGAGAAGCGTCGTAGTCAGGGGTATGACGCCCGCCAGCTCCTAGATCGCAAAGCAGCTCAGCGAGAGGGGCAAGGCGACTCGGCACAATCCAAGCCCCTGAGGCTAGGCAATGGGAGCCTGAAATTCATGACCCCATTCAGCCGGGAAATCATAGATACCCCTACTCAAGGCAAGATCAAAACACCCCTGATCGAACAGTTCGCGGGCCTGACCGACCTGGAAGATCATATGGCCACTTACAAGGCCCAAATGAGGTTACCTACTCTGAAAAAAACAAAGGCTGCTATCTCCACCTACCAACTCCTCATGGAGTTTGAAACAGATGAAGGGAAGGTCGGGAAAATACAAGGAGATCAGCAAGCCGGAAGAGAATGTTATGTTAATAGCTTGAAGAATAGAGCTGAAACCGACGTCCAAATGGACTCGAAGAACAGGAAAAGAGAAGAAAGTTCACCAAAGAACCTTGGGGTATACATCACGGAGAACCCGAAACAGTACGAGCAACCTCAACCAGCTGAGGAAGATGAAGAAGTAGTGATCGGTGGAGAACCCGGTCGGACTATTAGGGTAGGCAAGGCCCTTGATCCTGAAAAAAGAGCACAAGTGGTAGGGGTGCTCAGAGAGTACCAAGACGTGTTCGCCTATGAAGCCTCGGAAATTCCCGGTCTTCATCCCAAAATAATTTGCCACAAACTTAACATCAAAGAAGGATACAAGACGGTCAAGCAAAAGCTAAGGCATCAGGGCCCAGAAAGATGCAAAGCTGCGGCGGTCGAAGTTAAGAAGCTACTCGAGGCAGGCTTCATCGAAGAGTGTGAGTACTAGGAGTGGTTGGCCAACGTGGTACTGGTCAAGAAGCCGAGCGAAGCTTGGCGAATGTGCGTGAATTTCACAGACCTGAACAAGGCCTGTCCAAAAGATAACCACCCTCTCCCCGAAATTGATAGGCTGGTCGACTCTACGGTTGGCTATTCCCTTCTAAGTTTCATGGATGCCAACGCAGGCTATCATCAGATTCCGATGGCAGAGCATGACCAAGTACATACTGCCTTCACCACCCCTCAAAAGGTTTATTGTTACAAGATGATGCCATTCTGCCTGAAAAATGTTGGGGCCACCTACCAGCGGATGGTTAACAAAATCTTCAGTGATCAGTTGGGTCGGAATATAGAGGTGTATGTTGACGACATGATAGTCAAAAGCAAAGCCCACTCTGATCATCCAGCCGACCTGAGGGAGACGATGAGCACTTTGAGGAAGATAGCATGATGCTCAATCCTAGTAACAGATCGTTGGGGTAAAAGGGGGTAAGTGCCTCGGATTTCTAGTGGATGAGAGAGGCATTGCAGCCAACCCCGATAAAATCAAGGCAGTGCTCGAGATGAAATCCCCTCGGAATGTCAGAGAAGTGCAACGCGTAACTGGCTATCTAGCCGCACTCGGACGTTTCTTATCCCGGTCGGCTGTTAAGAGCTTGTTCTTTTTCAAAGCTCCTAAGAGAAAGGAATTCACATGGGACAAAGAAGCCGAGCAGCTCTAAAACTCTTCCGAAGCTCATGTCCCCCTTGCCGGGGGAAACATTGTTCATTTACTTGGCAGTATCAGAATACGCCCTCAGCGCTGTGCTGGTGGCCGAAAGGGAAGGGGCGCAACACCCGATCTACTTCATTAGCCATGCCTTTCGAGGAGCAGAAGCAAAATATAGCGAGGTGGAGAAGATGGTCTTCGCCCTCGTCATGGCTAGTCGAAAACTAAAACCTTACTTTCAGGCCCACCAGATCAAAGTCCTCACCGGACAACTCCTCCGCAAAGTCATTGAAAGCAGAAACCACTCCAGTCGGATGACATATTGGGCTGACCAACTGGCCGACTTCGGTTTGGAATATGAGCCCAGAAGGGCCATAAAAGCCCAAGCCTTAGCTGATTTTATAACAGAATGCACAACTCGGCCCCCGATTGACCAAAGAGAGGAGTGAGAATTCTTCGTGGATGGTTCTTCCACCAAGTTGGGGTGCGGAGCAGGACTAGTGCTCAAACCCACGGTCGGAGAAAAGATGGAGTATGCCATCAAGTTCGAGTTCCCGGGGTCTAACAATGAAGCAGAATATGAGGCTCTCATCCTAGGGCATTAACTCTGCATTTTGGCTGGAGCTACAACAGTTGAGGCCCGGTCGGATTCCCAACTCATAGTGGGTCAGGTCTCAGGAGAGTACGAGGCAAAAGAAGACAACATGAGGATGTACTTGGCCAAAACCCAGGAATTCGTCAAGAAACACTCTCATTTCCACATCAGTCATATACCGAGGTCGGAAAACCAACAAGCCAACGCCCTAGCTCGCATGGCCAGCTTAGCAGAAGGGTTAGCTCCTCGGACCATCATGTGGGAGGTGCTTCGTCAGCCTAGTAAAAATGCCAAGGAACAACTATCTCTGGATCGGACGTCCACCTGGATGGACGAAGTGGTCAGATACTTGAGAGATGGGGCGCTCCCAACAGAGGCTAAGGAAGCCGAAAGAATCAAGCACCGAGCAGGTTGGTTCTTATGGCATGATGAACAACTCTAGAAAAAATCATACACCCACCCACTTCTAAAGTGCGTAACTCCTAAAGAAAGAAACTACATCCTAAGGGAGATACACCAAGGGGCGTGTGGTAGCCATCAGGGTGGAAGGACCATAGCTGGAAAAGCTCTAAGGGCAGGATACTACTGGCCTACTCTTAAGGCAGATGCACAAGAACTGGTGAAGAGGTGCCCCTCTTGCCAAATCCACTCGGATATGCCCAGAGCCCCAGCCACCCCCCTCACTTCAATTCAAGCAGTTCTTCCATTTTGGTAAGTGGGGCATGGACCTCCTCAGTCCCTTTCCCCCAGCCTCAGGTCAGCGCAAGTTCTTGATAGTGGCGATAGATTATTTCACCAAGTGGACAGAAGCCGAGCCACTTGCCTCCATGACTGTCAAACAGGTGCAAGTGTTCATATGGAGGAACATAATCACCAGGTTCGGGGTACCAAGAGGCCCAGCATCAGATAATGGCTAGCAATTCAACAGTGGGCTAACCCGAGAATATTGTACCCGGTTCGGCATACAGACCAGGTTCTCAGCGGTATCCCGACCATAGACCAACGGGCAAGCTGAAGCTGCCAACAAGATAGTACTCAAAGGAATCAAAAAGTCCTTAGATGCAGCAAAAGGAGCTTGGGTAGATGATCTACCTGGAGTTCTCTGGTTGGCTCGGACAACTACTAAAGAGGCCACTAGTTGCTCCCCGTTCGGTCTGGTGTATGGTAGTGAAGCAATTCTGCCTGTAGAAGTCGGTATCCCATCACCCCGGATAACCTTCTACGACTTCGATAAAAATGAAGAAGAGAAGCCCATTAATCTTAACCTATTACCAGAAACAAGGGGTAACGCCTTACTAAGATTGATCCGCTACAAACAGAGGGTGACTCGGCAATTCAACCGTCGAGTTAAAACAAGGCCCATCCAGCTCGGAGATTGGGCGGTAAGGAAGGTCGAGGCAACAGGGCTCTCACACCTCAAAGGCAAGTTGGGGGCTAACTAGGATGGTCCTTACAAAGTTACCAAAGTAATCAAGCCTAGCACATTCCAACTGGAAAACCCTGAAGGCATTCCACTTGCTCTGCCATGGAATGTGGACAACCTCAAGAAATTCTATGTCTAAAGTTCGTCAATTTCAATTGGGCCATATAATGTAATGTAAACTAGCCAAAAGTATGTGGCATGTAATTGCTCGGACCATTTCAGGTCGGATATATATGAAGACTTAACTAGTCCAGAAAACTTCAATTTCAATTTCAATCAAAACATGACTTAACCAGTCCGGAAAGATATAATGTACTTGAGCAAAAATATGGTAATTATAATTGAGAAACTCAGTGGTGGTCGGATCAAACAAGAGTAAGAAACAGTGTTCATTCATAATAATAAGTTGGTTTACAGGCTAAGGCCATGTACTACCAAGGCCAACTAATGCAAAATAAAAACAAATACAATCCTAAGCAACTGGGGGGTCGGTCTGCTCATTGGTACTCCCAGTTAGCTCCTCGGACCTCGTCACCCCGGGTTGCTGATCCTCCTCAGTAACCTCCTCAGCGTCCTCATCCTTCGACAAATCAATGTTAAGCTCTGCAAGGGCTTGATCTTCGGCGTCCTGCAAAGCCTTGTATCTCGCCATGGCCTCAGACCAAGGGAAGGATGGATGAGATTTGGCCAATGTCGCCTTCATCCGCTTCAGGGCGTCATCCCGCCCCATCTGCTGGGCGGCCGAGACGACCTGGTTGACAAAAGTCTCGCAGGCCTTGGATTCCTTCCAAGTCGCGAACCATTCGTCCTCGGATGACGGACGTGCCTCTAGCTCTGCCAATGTGGCATTCAACTCGGCCACCTTATTCAGCGCATCAGCCATCCGCTTCTCAGCAGCTAGTTTGGCCAGCTCAGCATCCTCCTTGGCCTTGACCAGCTTGGCCTTCCCCAGCGCCCATCCATCCCTCTCCTTCTCGAAGTCCTCTTGATCCCGCTTGATGCACCACTCGATATTAGCAAGATTTGCCTCGGCTTTTCTTTGGCCCTCCTTGGCAGCATTGAGTGCATCGAAATGTTTCTTGCCCTTCGCCTCCAGAGTGGCTACCTCCTCGGCCAGTCGAACCTTGTTCCTAGCCACATTGGCTAGCCGTGCAGAGAACTGAAAATGAAATGATAAGTTAGCGCCTGGAAGAGGAAACAAACAAAGCTCAAAAGAAGAATCGAGGCTCACCTCGACCTAGCAGCGGAACACGTCGTCAGTGTCCCGAGGCCCGCTGGTGGCATTAATGTGCTCCTGGTCGGCAGGGCTGTACAGACAATCCACCGCATTGGTCAAACGGGTATCTAACCCGTGGATATCCAGCTCAGAGAAGGACCTTGCCAAGGCAAGGCTAAGATCCTCGGGGTCGTTGGTCGGCCCCCGACGAGGGGAAGAGGGGTATACTGAGGACTCCGGATCGGACGGAAGTCCTCTGAATGGAGGGAGATGCAGGTATCCTCAGGCTGTTCGGCTCGCTGCTCGGGCCGGGGACTGTTAACCTCCACTGATCGGGACTTCTTCGCCCTTTCAGCTTTGGCCTTGGCCACTGCCCTTTTAGTCTGAGCTACCTTCTCAGGAGCCCTCTCCTTTATCTTCTTTTAAGCCTTGGGCTTCGAAGGATCCTGCAAAAAGAAGAGTTAGTCGGATGTAAAAAGGCACGAAGTACCCCAAAGAAAAGGAACCTACCTTGGGAGTCGGGGGAATGCTGAGCTTCTTTGCCTTTCGCTCGGCCCTGAGCTGAGCCGTCCTCATTGCCGCGTTGTTCCAACTTGTCCGCCATTTCAGGGTCGGATTCCAAGAGAAATGCTAAGGAGGAAGCTGCAACAAAAACGGAGTTAGAACAATGTACAATCACAAGTATAAAGACAATCTAAATAACCCCCTCGGCCGACTACCCTTGGGAAATGTCGGGCTTAGCCCGACCGCCGACAGCAGATGTTCATTCTTAAATAGGCGGCAGCTCGGTAGCCAATTGCTAGCCACATAAACCTCTCCCCCTTGGACTATCTGGGCCTCCGTCTGCATGTAGATAGCAGCGACCGCCTCTTTCTCCGACAGCTCCGGAACCCTAAAGTTTAACTCATGATTAGGCTCCACCTCCGGTCGAACAGTCGGGACTCCCAGTCTCCCCCAAAAAATACAAAAGCAAACTCCCTCCTAAACCCTTTCTGAGAGGTTGGCAAGTCGAGCACTGCCTTGTATCCTTGCCGGGCTTGGAAATATCACCAGCCCGGACCATTCTCCCCCGCCATCATTTCGACTAACTTAAACATATAGCGCCATAATCTGATGGTGGGTCGGACGCTCAGCATGGCACAAATTGTCTGAACAGCTATGATTCCCCCCAGGAGTTCGGGGAAATCTGACTAATTGTCAGGTTGTAAGCATTAATAAGGTCCTTCACGATCCGGATCAGAGGGAATCGGAGCCCCATCTCCATAGACTTGTAATATACAGCGGTGCAGCCAGGGGGAGGAGTAAGAACAGTGTGAAAGGCCTCTGGTCGGACCAACATGTAAGGATCCCTTATTTGAAACCTCGTTGCTTATGCCCTCGGATCATCGAGAAGTGCCTTCATCAACGAGGGCAGAGGAAACTTCGACCCGGGACCCCCTTTAGGATCCAGATCTGGATACTCCGGTCGGCCTGAAATGGATGTCTCTCCTTCGCCATCCGACATGGTTATCCTCACTACACCATCATCAACATATTTGTCTAAGTAACTAGCTTTGGAAGAAAAGGCCAGGGACACTTCCCAAGGGAAGGGAACAGCGCCCTCGGCATCTTCCTCTACTAATGATGAGGGGCTCGGGAGCATAACCGCGTCGGGAACGGCGGAGGGGTCGGGGAAACTTATTAGGGTTGACACTAGCGTTATTCCCATCCCCCTCACCTCCTCGGACAGATTGTAGGGAGGTGAGGTCGGAGGTGTCACCGACTCGGACGGTTCTCCCATTATTGTATAGACAAGGGAGCCGACTGAGGTTACTAAAAAGAAAAAGCGAAAACTAAAGAAGCAAAAGTGTACCTGGTCAGACGATTGGAAACGGAGAAATTGCTGAAAAACTAGAGAGAAGCGAGAGCTTTTAGAGAGAGAAAGATAATGCAAAAGTTTGAGAAATTACGCAAAATGATTTCTCCCTCCTCTCCGTACATATATATAGGCGCGCCTCGGGACGCATTTCTTCATGGGCCTATTAAATGCTTCCAGATGGCATCACTTCTGCCTCGAAAACGCGGCCGTTGGAACATGAAGCGTCAAATTTTTTGGGAAGTTCCATCCAGCTCAACTACCCAGCTGACATATGCCATGTGGCAAACCCCACTGTGATATTCAGCTCAATGTTACCCGCTCGGTCATAACGACAGCCCCCTTAAGGATGCCGGCCGGACAAGAAGACACTCCAAATCCCCTTCATTTAGCCAAACAAGCTAAGTGCTAGGAGATACCTGGTCGGCCTCTCCAGGGCTTGTTAGCCCCTGTCCGAGCAGCGCCTGTCAATATAGAACCCGATCGGTCAACATGGGGCTCCCTTACCCCTTGTCCGACCAGGTCTCTACAAGTTTCCTTCACCTAGTCATCAGCTAAGTGCTAGGAGATACCTGGTCGGCCTCTCCAGGGCTTGTTACCCCCTGTCCGAGTAACGCCCACCAATATAGAACCCGGTCGGTCAACAAGGGGCTCCCTTACCCCTTTGTCCGACCAGGTCTCTACAAGTTTCCTTCACTTAGTCACATAAGCTAAGTGCTAGGAGATACCTGGTCGGCCTCTCCAGGGCTTGTTAATCCCTGTCCGAGCTGCGCCCGTCCATAAAGAACCTTGTCGGTCTACATGGGGCTCCCTTACCCCTTCTCCGACCAGATCTCTCCAGGTTTCCTTCACTTAGTCACGTAAGCTAAGTGCTAGGAGATACCTGGTCGACCTCTCCAGGGCTTGTTAGTCCTTGTCCGAGCTGCACCCGTCCATATAGAACCTGGTCGGTCAACATGGGGCTCCCTTACCCCTTGTCCGACCAGGTCACTACAAGTTTCCTTCACTTAGTCATCAGCTAAGTGCTAGGAGATACCTTGTCGGCCTCTCCAGGGATTGTTAGTCCCTGTCCGAGCTTCGCCCGTCTGTATAGAGCCTGGTCGGTCAACATGAGGCTCCCTTACCCCTTGTCCGACCAGGTCTCTACAAGTTCCCTTCACTTAGTCACAAGTGCTAAGAGATACCTGGTTGGCCTCTGCAGGGCTTGTTAGTCCCTGTCCGAGCTGCGCCCGTCTATATAGAACCTGGTCGGTCAACATGGGGCTCCCTTACCCCTTGTCCGACCAGGTCTCTACAAGTTTCCTTCACTTAGTCATCAGCTAAGTGCTAGGAGATACTTGGTCGACCTCTCCAGGGCTTGTTAGCCCCTGTTCGAGCAGCACCTGTCAATATAGAACCTGGTCGGTCAACATGGGGCTCCTTTACCCCTTGTCCGATCAAGTCTCTACAAGTTTCCTCCACTTAGTCAAATAAGCTAAGCGCCAGGAGATACCTGGTCGGCCTCTCTGGGGCTTGTTAGCCCCTACCGAGCAGTGCCCAACAATCAAGGGTCTGGTCGGACGAGATAGGGCTCCCAAATCTCTCGTCCGAATAAACTTCCCTCCTTCTTCTCGAACGACCTGGTATCCTAGGGAAGCTCGGTCGGCCCTCTCAAGACTTCTCCTCTCAGCCGACCAGGAACCATCAAAAGAGACCTGGTCGGCACCTTATGGACTTCCCCCTCAACCGACAAAGTATTTTAAGGGGATTCGGCCAGCCTTCCAAGACATTCCTTCAAACCGCCCGACGCCCCATAAAAGCGCCCGGTCGGCCCGTCGCAATGAATCACAACTCCCGCTCGGCTGAGGTTTCCAAACCCTGAGTCGGTCATGTAACTCAGAGCTGGTCGGCCCTTAGCCGACCAGGTCTCCTTCGCCTTCGTTTAGAAAGAAAGGCCCCTAGCAATCCGGCCGGTTGGGAAATCCGGAGGGGGGATAGTTACGCCACCAACGGGCATCACCCGGTCGGACGGTTCCCCCCACTAGCAGAAAAACGTCGATTTGCGTCGGACCTGAGACCCCTATTTGCGTCGGACATAGGTCCGACGGCACAGGCCTCGACGCAAATTATCAAAAAATGACATGCGTCGTATCAGAAACGACGCAGATATTTTAACCATTTGCGTCGCACGTAGCATACGGTGCGACGCAAATGAAAAATTCGCGTCGCACAATACTCTAGGTGCGACGCATATAGCTCTTAAAGTACCAACAAATCAGGCTAAACCATACACTTTCCATCAACATTCATCTGCGTCGCACACACCACAACATGCGACGCAGATGTTATTCATAATGTAGAAGAACATTAATAATATAAAGAATATTTTCTTTTTTGAGCTTTATATTTTTGTTTTTTTCATATACTAAAAGAACATTAATAATATAAGGAATTTAAGGGGTGAAGAGGCAATATCCAACATTAGAAACATGTAATTTATATTAATAATGCAAATATGTATTACAAAATTTAGAATGAGAGAAGAAATTATGTAAACTAGATCTAAACAAATTACATTGCAAATGTTGAAAATATGTAAAACTAAAATGAAAATAATCGAGGACATTTTCCGGACGAAGCACTGCCGACATTTTCAGGCAAAGCACTGCCGACATTTTCCAACAAAGAAGACGAAAAGAACCAAACACAGATCTGCAAATGAAAATAAGAATTTCAGAGTATAAAAAAAAAATTCCTATATTAGGATAAATGCCAAAAAATAAATAAAAATAAGATATAAAAAGTAAAAAAACAGAAGGCCATAATTTTCAGATGAATGAACTGAATCTAGAACATTTGAATTTTTCACATCTGAAAAACAAATGAATTTTCAGATCTGATAATTAAAACATAAAATAAGATCTAAAAAGTTAAAAACGAAATAGACTACAAAATTAATAATTTCAGAGAAAAAAAAACGAACCTGGTGGTTGGTTCTATTCGACTTCTTCGTCAGAAATTAGATCTACAAAATGAAAGAGTTTTTGAGGAGAGAGAAATTATCATCCATGGCGGTTTTCAGATGCATGAACTGATTTTTCGCTGGTTCTTCAATTTTCGTTGTTCAACTTTTTTCGAGTAGAGAGAAGTATTAGATTACTTTGTTATGTGAATGAGAAATTAGATCTACAAAATTAAAAAGAACTGAGTTTTCGCTGGTTCTATTCGTCTTCTTCGCTGACTAAAGAAAGTGAGAAGAAACAAAATTACTCCATAACACAACCTGGGTTTCGCCATTTTCTTGTGATTTTTTTTTGGGGTTTTTGTGTTTTCGTGGGTGTTTTTCTTGCAGAAAAAAGAGAAATGGGTAGTAAGAAAATGTTTATGGGTGTTTTCGCTGAAGAGAGAGAGGCGGTGAGGGTGAGAGAGAGAGAGGGGGGGGGTGTGAAGGTGAGAGAGAAAGAGAGGATTTTGAAAAAGAGGCGCTGGGTTGTAATGGTCGCTGCAACTTTTTTTAGGGTTTGAGGATATAAAACACGGGGCTTTGTGTTGGGCTGGTAATCTGCGTCGCACCATGGGGTTCATGCGACACAGATTACTTTGTTATGTGCGTCGCACCATGGGGTTCATGCGATGCACATAGATGATTTGCATCGCACATTATTTAGATACGACGCACATAGTTCGTCTTATGCGTCGATTCATTGTTGCATGCTACGCAAATAGTATATTTGCATCGTTTCCGTGTTTGTGCGACTCAAATGGGGCGACGCAAATTGACCTGTTTCTACTAGTGCCCCCATTCCTAGCGTGGGGCTAAATGTTTGGGCCCATTGAAGCTAGCCAAAGGTCCTGTGCCAGCTAGCGCCGCCACATAAGCTTCGTGGGTCCCACCTACCAGAGCATGGCCAGCAGCCATTGGGAGACTTAAGGGGACCACCGAAATCATTCCAGAAAAGATGTCTGTTCTAACCAATCCCTAGGGGAACTGTCCTATCAAAAAGGTCTTTTCCTTGGGGTTCTCACCACTATAAATACCCCTTGTCCCATCAAGGTAAAGGTATTGAATTCTCACCTAACTAACTCGTGTTTCTCACTCTAGACTCTCTCTCTACCTCAATCATCAACTGGCTTGAGCGTCGGAGGGGCGATCCTGGAACAACCCCCGAGGTAGTTTTACGTGTTTTGCAGGATTCCGGTGAACAGATAACCAGCTCTGCTCGGATT
Source organism: Beta vulgaris subsp. vulgaris (assembly GCF_026745355.1). Taxonomy (NCBI): domain Eukaryota; kingdom Viridiplantae; phylum Streptophyta; class Magnoliopsida; order Caryophyllales; family Amaranthaceae; genus Beta; species Beta vulgaris. The sequence continues at coordinate 21,772,044 of NC_079202.1, forward strand.
AAAGGACTTGCTCAGCACTGACCATTAACCTTAATTTCTATACAGAAACATAAACAAAAATCAAGAAATAAACAAAAACCAGCCAAAAATCAAATTGAACGAAAATACAAGAAAACAAGAATATAAATGAAAATAAAAAAGAACTTTAACTAAAAAACTATGGATTTAGATCGAATTCTCTTCGGGTACTGTTCTTTTCTAGCAATGGGAGAGGAAGGATAGGGACTTCGTGTTTCTTTGCCTCCCTAGTTGATGAGAATTAAGAGAGCAGGGGCAGTTGGTGGTTGCTCCAGCTCACTAAAGCAAATTCATTCGCGTTGTTGATGGTTGCTCCTACGCGCTCAGGATTCGTGCTTGTTAATGGTTGTTGGGGAAATGAAGAGGGTAAAATAGATGGTGGTGGTGATGATGACTGAGGGTGAGAAGAGAAATGGCGGCGGTGGTTAAGAACCGAAGGGTTAGAGGGGGGAGGGAAGATCAAAATAGAGGGTTAAAGGAGAGTGTTAGGGTTAGACTGTTAGGGTGAGGAGACAGGTGTGAGATACATTTTATATGGGATCCAGTTAGAGAGGAGGGAAATGGACCGAGTCAATAGCTTAGGCGGCTTGGGCCTCCAATTAAGTGATTCAGTTTTGCACTGAATTAGATTAGTTAATTAGATATACATGCATTTTGACGCTAAAAATATGATATGTATGAGAAATGGTCATTTTCCACAAACCTAGTTCTGTAAGGATTTGTGTTGTTTTCCTAATCTATACATATATATTAAAAGCCGTGCGAAAATAAGATACTGTGCCACGTGGCGCTCTCCCTAGAGAGTTTTTAGTTCTTGTAATCCATGTATAGTAAAAAAATTTAGCAACAACATTGTATAGGGTTTGATCTTGAGACCTCAAGTACATATACTAAAGTTTTAACCACTAGGCTAAGTTGTATTTAGTGTTATTATTATAGAATATTATATTAATAAATGAAATTTTTTCTTACCCGAGGCATAGCTCGGGCCTAATAACTAGTTATAGTAGGAAAATGACTTTTATAATCCTAATCCTAGTAGTATTAGAACTCCTAGTTCTGTAAAGACTCTTAAACTTTAGTTTGTTCATAATTCTAGTTGAGTTAGAATTCCAAATCCTAGTTGGATTAGGATTCCGAATTGGAGTAGAGTTTGATATGAATGCGCAACTAGTATAGTTGAACACTTAAGAACTTCGAACACGCACAATGAATTTTAGATATGATAACCAAAATAAACACTCTTGAATATTTTAGTTAATTCTTAATCTCAATCAAACCACTCCTGGAATTAAGTAGATTAAACACTAGTTAGTTAATAATCCTTAAAATGAAATAGTGGTTGAAAATAATTGCAAGGTACAATTAAAATCAATAACAAGCTTTTTGTCTAAATCATTCATGCCCTTGTAATGTAGCATGACATGTTTATTTATAATGAGAATAATCAACTTGCCCTCCAATCAACCAAGCCATTCGGCCAACATAGAGTATTTTAGGAAAGTATTCTCCCTTAATTATAGCTAAAATCTAGCTAGAACTTAATGAAACAAAATCATGAGGAAAGATGGAAAATATTTCCTTAATTACATAAGGACACACGACCAAGTTACCCTCTAAGTCAAGGCAACTCTATCCTAAAATACAACCATGATATTAAGACTTAAAGATGCGAAATTAACAAGTCATTTTCGGATTTTATTGAAAGCTAAATGATAAGTGCGTTTCTAACGCACTTTATTACTTTCTTTTGGCTTGTTTTAGCTCCCTTTTTCTCCTTTTCTTCCTTCTTTCTCCTCACTTTTCCCTTCTATTTCATTCACTTGATCATAGTGACATTTTGCTAGATTTTCGATCTATTTTGATCGAATTTCTACACATATGCTTTCACCATGTTTGTTCGTGTTTCTATTGCAGTATACCCTTTTCGGGGCCGAGAAATGCGAGACATGGCACAAGGGAACGAGCTAGAGGCTGAGAGGTAACCAGTGGTGCGCCCGCACCTGAAAGAGGTGCTCTCGCACCTACCCGGCTGGGCGAAAAAAAACACTCGACTTTTCGAGCCTTCTCTCCTCTTCTCTTCATAATTTTGAAATCTTCTCTCACACTCACTCACTTTCTCTCTCATCCTCCTCTCTAGATCCGGCGACTTTACACCATTTTCCGGCGACTTTCAAGGGCAGATCTCACCAAAATCTTCATCATCTTCCTCTCTACACCATTCAAGGGCACAAAAATTGGGGATTTTGCAAGGATTTGATTTCTAGGGTTTCAAAATTGGGGATTTTCATCTCCATGTTGGTAACTCTCATCTAATCTTTGCTTTTTCATCAACTATCTAGTAATTTGGAGTTCTAGTGTGTTTTCTTTTAGATTGCATGCTTGTTTTCCATATTTTTTTTTGATTGTTCATGAACTTTGCCCTTATTTGTGTTTGATGTGGTGGTGAACAAGTATATTCATGTGATTGTGTATTTTTCATGATTCTCTAAATTTTGTTAAACTACATTGCATGAATTTCTAGTGTTGTTGATTCTTGTGCATAATGGTGGTTGATTTGGTGAAATTGGCTTGAAATTCTCTATAAGTGGTGATACTCTTGATTGTTAGCAACTTGATTGCTACTAATTGTGGATGGCTAGCTGGTAGATCTTAGGATTAGTTTTTGATTTTTTCTTTTTGTGTGTTTTCTTTTTTGTGTGGTTTGATTTTTTCTTTTTGTGTTTTTCTTTGTGTGGAAAGTCCGCTTTGTTGGTGTGTCATTGCAGCAGATCATCACTTCTCCTTCCCCTTTTTGCAAAACAAACATTTTTTACCACAATGGGAAGAAGTAGTGGTGAAGGCTCCTCCAGGTCTAAGCGAGCAAAGACCGGGTACTCTACACAAGGACCTTCGTCTAGCTCGCATCCCCCTCCCCTCTATGCTTTAAAGTTTCCCAATGCCGCTCACAAACAAATTTTTCAACAACTTTCAGAGCGCACACTTCGTCCAACGAAGTTCTATGACCACACTACCTGCTTCTACCTTAGAATCAACTCGATGATAAGGGAGATGGCAGATAATGTCGGGTTATCGAACTTCCTTGATATTCATGAACCTACTTATGATCAAGTCACTCTCGAATTCTTGAGTACGTTGAACATAAGTAAGTGACAGGTGCTATAACTATTCATTCGTATGTTTAATCAAGCTAGAGCACTGTCTTTTGACGAATTTGTGAGGCATTTGGGATGGACCTCGAGCTCCCTGCGATGCCCCTCGGGCACCATCTGGCAGGGATACAATGAGCAAGAATGGTGGACAAAGATCACCACTGGCACGACTCCGTTTCGGACGAACTCGTCCAAAGCGTCGGAGATCGTCCATCTTGCTCTCCGCTACTTCCATAGGATGTTGGTTTACACCATCTTTCCTAAACAGGAAGTCGGGCAGTTGAAAAGGATGAGCTGCTGGTTCTTTGGTTGGCCACTGACGGGGCCCACCATCGACCCGTATTAACTTTGTGCGCTCCTCCTTAACCGACTGCAGGAGATTCGGGGGGGCACTACGGTGACTGGGGAGATCCTTTGTGGTGGCATGGTCACCCGATACTCCTACCTTGACCTGCACGATGACCGGCTCGCTTGGAAGCAAGCGTGCCTACTGTTGGTCAGCCAACAGATTGGATGGTGCCAGTTTGCAGCAATGAAATTTCTGCGCGGTTACCAGAAGGAAACTGCACCTGGCTTGTGGGGGGGAACCTTACTGTTTTATAGGTCCCGACTTCAACTGGGACCTCCCCGCTAACGTTGAAAACCGTTGGCGGAGTTCCCCTCCCATGACATCCCACGGGCTATCCCTGAGCCCATCCTACGGAGCGCATTCCAGCGTTCGAGAGGTCCGAGGCCCGACCACCGCATTCCTGAGAGTGAGGTGGCCGAAGCTTCCTCCTCTCAATCCTTCGACATGGGCTCTGTCATGGCAGCCATACCCAGATGCAGGCCTCTCAGGAGGCCAATCACCGTGCGGTTACTGCTACTCTTGCCGGTATCCGCACGACCTCGACCATGTGTCTCGAGTGGCTTGGCGCACTCACCTCGCCAATGTCCACTCCGGACATGAGCCTCCCTTCCCTAACCACCCCCACTATCCTCCTTCTTTCGACCCTCGAGAAGGGCCGTTTGAGGAGCCTTCTTTCCGTCCTTACCCCACTACCCATCCTACTATCCTGATGGGTACTCTGGTGGGTATTTCCCTCCTTACCCCCCTCCCGATGGGGGTAATGGTGGGAATATTAGGAGCTTTTCATCCCCCCTCCCTCTCCCTCCTTTTGCAACTCCGAGCGCGGAGTTTTGCTTAAGCTTGGGGGACTTGCTTGTATGTCTATATCTTTGGGAGTTTCGGGGTCATAGATGGTTAGAAGTTAGGGGTCTCATTGGTTTTCGGTTGTATTGGTGATTATTCCTGTCTGTGGTTTTGACATCCCCCACCCCTGCTGACTTCTCTTCACCTGTACAGCTTTGCTTTGGTAGTTTTGTTTTGCTTTTGCTTTGCATATTTTTATATATATGAAAAAAAAAAACATTTTCCTCTTTTATTCTTTTTCTTCTTTTTTTCTGCATTTAGGATAGCTTGGTTGCATGCATGATTTGTGGCTAAAGAGTTCATGACTTGATTGGAAGACCTTCCTTATATTAGACTTGATGATTTTGGAAGCCCTGTTGTGACTTTAGGCGTCTCTTGAAACCGATAACTTTTGGTAGAGTCTCTTTGAAATTAGGCGAGTTGGATGAATGGATTGCCTTGCCCCTTGTGCGATGAATCCCGAAGGAGGGCCAAGAACCTCGTAAGACTCACTCACAACCCTCACCATTGATCGCCTAACTTGTGACTTGCATTTTAGCTCCCCAAGATTACATAAGACGAGCCTCTAGGAGAATGATTTAGGGCGTTTCTTTTGCTAGTAATAGGAGCTACAAAGCCAAAAGCTTGAATACCTGCATAATATTCGCTTCTCAACCCATCTGAGCCTTTCTATCCTATTTTTGCTTAACCCACATAATGAGTCATGGCCAAACTTTCCCCAAAGTGGAGTACATGTGTAGTTTTTGTTGAGTTAAGTGGTTTTGATATTAAGTCTTGGTTGAAAGAGAGTTAAGTGCTTGTATGATAGCAAAAGTTGAAAAATTTTGTGAAAAAGAAAAACAAAAAAAGAAATAAAAGAAAGAAAGTTCTTATTGTTTGATTTGGTTTATTATTGAAAATGAAAAGAAAGAAAGATCAAATTGATGAGAAAAATGAAAAAGTTCACAAAGTGAAAAAGAAACAAGTGAAATTCAAGGTTATGTGTGAGAGTTCTTTAATTGAGAATAGTGTTAGGACTAGCTTGGGGGAGTATTTACCCTAGTTTGTACTCCACTTACCCTTTTTGCACCACATTCCTAGAATATGATCCACACCCCTAACCTAGCCCCGTTACAACCTTAACAAAGTCCCTTTTGACTTCTAGATTGGACTTGATCTATTTAGTTGTGGCGGGTGAGATTTTGTGCAAGTCATGATGAGGGTCATCAAAACATGGTAGCAATTATGGTTGAGCATCCCTAGGGAGGAGTCAAACTTGGGTCTTGGAAGTGGAGAAGAGTGAGAAATCATTCTTGGAAAGCTTTCTTTCAAAAAGACTCGGTTGATCGGTGGATTGAGACCTTAGAGTCACTCTTGTGCTTCCTAATCATCTTCCCTCTTGTGTTTGGTTGGTCTCCTAAATCTTGCTATGAACTCATTTAGCTTGCATGTCATTTGTAACCTTGCATTTAGAGCATATAGGTTAGTTTGTTGCATTTTCCCTTTTCTTTTTATTCTCCTTTTCTTTTTCTTTCCTTCATTCTCATTCTTGGTTTACTTGAGGACAAGCAAAACGCTAAGCTTGGGGGAGTTTGATAAGTGCGTTTCTAATGCACTTTATACTTTCTTTTGGCTTGTTTTAGCTCCCTTTTTTCCTTTTCTTCCTTCTTTCTCCTCACTTTTCCCTTCTATTTCATTTCACTTGATCATAGTGACATTTTGCTAGATTTTCGATCTATTTTGATCGAATTTCTAGCACATATGCTTTCACCATGTTTGTTCGTGTTTCTATTGCAGGTATTACCCTTTCGGGGCCGAGAAATGCGAGACATGGCACAAGGGAACGAGCTAGAGGCTGAGAGGTAGCCTGAGGTGCGCTTGGTATGCCGCGCACACGATGGTGCGCCCGCACAAGCTACTAGTGCGCCCGCACCATCGACCACTAAACAACTCAACTAACTTAACTAACATTTTAGCTAATAGTGACACTAAGATAAAATGCTAAGTAGCTTCTTCTTCAAGCTAAGCGACACATGATAGAAATGCATTATTGTAAGTCTTCAAAATTAACATCATATGTTCCATAAGAAGGAAAATTGGCTCTACTTGACTTGATGTGTTGGATCCGCATCATTATCGCCTTCTTCAAAAGAATTTCCCCTCGAATTCTCTTCATCAATCATAGTATAGAGATAGGCCACCAACATTGAAAGTAGCACTTACCCCTCCATAGTCACTAGGTAAGTCTATCTTGTAAGCTCCATCACCAATGACTCCAATAACCTCAAATGCTTCGTCAGCCATAGGCATCAACTTGTTCTTTCTCTTGTTTGGGAATCTTTCCTTCCTCAAATGAATCCATGTTAAGTCACCCTCCTTGAATCTAGATTGGTGCCTATGCTTGTTAGCTCTCTGCTTGTATTGTGTGTTCATCTTCTCAATTTGATATTTTACTTAATAACAAGTCATGTTAAAAGCTTCAACCTCTTCTTTGAATCCGCATGAATCTTACTTTTAGGAAAAACAAGATCAATGGGGAGAAAGAGATTAACACCATATACTACCTCAAATGGAGAACGTAAGGTAGTTGATGAACGAGAACGATTATAAGGAAACTCCTCATGTGCTAGCTTCACACCCAATCTTTTTTAGTCTTACTCACAAGACCATGCAACAAGGAACCAAGGGTGCGATTTGTTACCTCTGTTTGGTCATTAGTTTGAGGATGATGACTAGTGCTAAAGAGGAGCTTTGTTCCCACCATCTTCCATAAACATCTCCAAAAGTGGCCAAGGAATTTCGAATCCCTATCTGAAACAATGCCTCTAGGGATTCCATGTAGCCTAATGATCTCCTTAAAACATGCATCAGCAACATGGGAATCATCATCCGCTTTGTGCATGGGAATAAAATGAGCCATCTTTGAAAACTTATCCACCACCACAATGATAACATCCTTGCCTCTTTGAGTCCTAATCAACCCCACTATGAAGTACATGCTCACACTATCCCATGAAAGATCCGGAACAGGTAAAGGAGTATAAAGTCCTTTATGAAATGTGCTTTTAGAATGTTGGCAAGTTGCACACTTGCTCACCACTATATGAACATCTTTGATCATGCTAGGTCAATAGAAGCTTTCACCCAAAGTGTCAAGGGTCTTTTGTATGCGAAAGTGACCAACGCCTCCACTATGAACTTCACGAACCAAGAGCTCTCGAACTCCATACTTTGGAATACATAACTTGTTTTCTTTGAAGAGGAATCCATCTTGAAGCACGAACATCCCCTTAGGTGCAGAGAACATGGAGCTTAAATCTTATGGTTGTAGAATTCTTTGATATGCTCGAACCCCAACAACCTTACATCCACCATAGCCAACAAATAAGATCTCCTTGAAAGAGTATATGCTACCACATTGTTCTTACCTTCCTTGTACTTGGATGAGAAAGTGAACGATTGGAGAAATTCAACCCACTTAGCGTGTCTATGATTGAGTTTTTGTTGTCCATGAATATGTTTCAGCGCCTCATGATCCGAATGGGGAATGAAAGGTTTAGGCCTCATATAGTGTGACCAATCAAAGCTCGAACAATAGCATAAAATTCTCGATCATAGTTGGAGTACTTCAACTTAGCACCATTAAGCTTCTCACTAAAATAAGAAGTTGGCCTCTTCTCTTGGATTAGACCAGCACCAATCCCCAATCCACTTGCATCACACTCTACTTTAATAGCTCGTTGAAATCCGACAAAGCTAGTACAAGGGCGCTACATAACTTCTTTTTTACTTCTTTAAATGCCTTTTGACCTAAAGTAAACCACTCAAACTCTTGTTTCTTCAACAAAGCAGTGATAGGAGCCATGATAGATGAGAAGTTTCAGATGAATCTTCTATAGAAGGAAGTCAAGCCATGGAAGCTTCGACATTCATGAGCATTAGTAGGAGCTTTCCATGAAGAGATTGCTTGAACTTTTGAAGGATCAACATGTACACCTTCTTTCGACACTATCTAACCAAGGAATGCAATGCTTGAAACAAGGGACTCAAACTTCTCCATCTTGCCATACAAGTTTTGTTCCCTAAGTTTCTCAAACAAACTTCTCAAGTGCATTAAATGATCATCAACATTTTCACTATAAGCAAGAATATCATCTAAGTAAACAACAACAAATTTGTTTTAAAAAGGAACGAAGTACCTCATTCATGAGTCTCATGAAAGAACTTGGGGCGTTGCATAAGCCAAAGGGCATCAACTTCCACTCATAAAGACCTTGCTTAGTCTTGAAGGTTGTTTTCCACTCACCCCCTTCTATAATTCTCATTTGATGATAGCCACTCCTAAGATCAATTTTCGAAAAAATCAAAACTCCATTGAGTTCATCAAGCATATCCTCCAATCTAGGCATGGGAAACCTATACTTCATAATTATGTAATTCACATCCCTACTATCAATACGCATCCTTTATGTTCTACCTTTTTTAGGCTCAAGCAAAGTTGGAACCGCACATGGACTCATACTTTCTCTAACATAGCCCCTTTCAATTAACTCTTCAATTTGGCATTGCAAACTCTTTTGAAGCAGTTGGATCACACCTATAAGCTGCTTTATTAGGTAGAGGAGCTCCCGGAACCAAGTCTACAACATGCTCAATACCTCTCAAAGGTGGCAATCCTTGTGGAAGTTCTTTTGGAAATACATCTCTAAACTTTTCCATGAGTGCATCAACCTTCGGTTCACATGGCTTATTTTCACTAACCATAACATGTCTCACAAACAAAACATAGCAAAAACCCTCTTCTTCTACCTCTTTCTCAAACTCCTTGCTTGAAAGCAACACACTATACCTTCTTTCTTCCTTCCCAACTATAACACCCCTGAATTTCGAGTTGCTAATTAAATTAAATAATATCAAAATTCTACAGAAAATTCGGCAGAGCTCCATCTAAAATATGGACCGCCTAAAATTCAATTTAGGACTGGCGTCCAAATTATAAACCTGTATGAATAATCCAACAAACCAAGTTCTCCAAAATCCTTATCCAGCTAAAAAGTCAATACATCCATGCATAAGTACCCGAAACCCAAAAGTGTTATTCCACGGTTATTGCAGGAATAACCGTTAAGGATAACTACCTAACTAAATTAATGTTAAAGCAACAACTAAATTAAACTATTACAATCCAAACGTGTAAAGGTTTAAGTAAATTAATATTTACAACCATAAGTTCCAAAATGATATATATATATATATATATATGTATAATATATATATATATGTATGTATATATATATATGTATATATGTATGTATATATATATATATATATATATATATATATATATATATAGTGCAGCGGAAATAGAACTACTATATTTCAACCTAAGCTAGTGGAACGTTGCTCTCAGCTCACATCCCACTTGCAAATCTTCATGTACCTGCATATATCAGGCATGTAGTATCAGCCAAACTAGCGGAGCAAGATTTCATACTAAGAAGCCAAACATATATACAGGTAGGATATAACAAACATATCCTACAAATCATTTATTTTCAGAACATAATACTAAATACAACTTTATAAAACCCGTTTTCCTTTCTTTGTATTTCTTTCCAAAACGTATACATTCTTTCTTTTTCTTTTTGAAACCAAATCTTTTCTTTCCTTTTACTTTTAAACCAAATTCTTTCTTTCCTTTTTCTTTCACAAAATATATTAAAAGTCTCAAAGTTATAAATCTAGAGAATGGAACAACTTTTATTTTCATTGGACTAGCTAGGCCCTCTGGATGAAACTAAGACAAGGATCCCTAGTGTGCACACCCTACAAACGGACAAACCGTAGTAGAAGATCAGAGTCCGAGGTACTGATCAACGTACCCCCACAAATATTCTATAAAATCGAGGCAAACCCGACAAAGTTCTATTCTTTGAAATGCCACACAGGCAATCCCCACAACTTTAAAAACACAAAACTATTTGATATATCTTTCCATAAACTTTCCTTTAACTTTCTATTTGTGGTTCTGAAACCAACATATTTATCTTTGGAGGAACATCCTCACTTACCAACCAAACTTTTTATTAATGGCGGAACATCCTCCTTTTCAAACCACTTTCAACCAAAATGAGATACATACCTCTTCAAAACTCTTCTTTAACTACAAAAGTTTTAGTAAGAAATCGTTCCTTTTGAAATACAGCATATCAACTATCTCAAGCAGTCAATACGGCTCCTCAATGAAACCGCAATCTACAATATAAACATATATGTACTCATTAAGTAATAATAGACTTGGCTTAACTAGTTAATGAGCTTGCTTAACTCTAGTTTTATAAATTATGAGCCTCACTTCAAATGACATAACTAACTAATACTAAAATACTAAAATCTCTCTTAGTTTATATAAAACCAACACCTAAGCTTCGTAATATATATTTAGATACTTAAAAATCCATTAGGAAAAACATTCAAACTTAAAACACTCAAAACTAGATTTATTAATTTCAGCAGAAAATTAAAATGGGAATAACGTCCTCATTCGAACTCCAAATCAAGTGTTTATTGAGCCTAACTTGATTAGAATTTTGATATGAACAACTTTTGTGAAATAGTATTTTTGCGAAAAACGCCCGAAAACTGTTGGAAAACATGAATTACGAAACTGACTTGTGCTTTCTACGAATTTCAAGTATAGTTCATAAACTCATTATTATCATGAAACAGTCTCACTCAATCAAACTACACCCAACATTCGCAATCAAAAACCCCCTAATTCAATTTCAATTATAAAAACCCTAACTTCATAAACTTTGAGAAAACTAAAATTAAATTAGAACTTAACTTACCCACTACTATGGAAGATTGATGGTGAAGAAAGCTTGTGAAATCGACCCTTAAAACGCACCCCAAACCTCAAACGCACCGGAATCCGACTTTTTTGTTGAACCTATTCCTCACGGTGCCGCTTGCCGCCAGTTCGAGATTGTTGTGTTTGGTTGAGGCGCCGGAAAGATAGAGAGGTTGAAGGTGGTAGTGTTCTTTGTGTGATGAAGATTGTGAGAGCTTGATGGAGAAGATGAAGATGGAAGGAAACGTTATGAACGTAAGTTTAATTTGTTTCCCTTCTTTTCTTTTTATTTCTTTTTTTCCCCATTTCCTTTTTAACATGAATACTACTCCATTCCTTTTTCCAAATAACTATATAGATATATAATATTTCCTTATTAATACTTAAACTCTTCACTAAACTTAACCCACTAAATTCATAAACATTTATATTTTTATATTTTTTTTAAAAAAAAATAATTCCTACATTAAAATATTAAATACTCCCTCCATCCCAAAATATAGTTCCCATTTCCTTTTTTTCACGGTAATTTATGCAAGTAGAATATAAGAGGGATAATAAAGATTTTTTGTTTATTTAAATAAATGTTGTATGGGAAAAGATGATTTTAGGAGAGAGAATGGAGAATAACTGGTGAAAGAGCATTAATTGTAACATTTTGGTTGAATAAACAAAGGAAAAAACAAATTTCAAGAAGAAAATAAATGATGGGACACGGTTTTTCTAGAAAAATTACGGAAAAAATGTGCAACTAAATATGAAAATGGAACTATATTTTGGGACACCCAAAATGGAAATGGGAACTATATTTGGGACGGAGGAGTATGAAATAATTAAAAGAAATAATTTATTTTCAGTAGAATAAATATTAGTTACATTCCCAAAAACTGGGGTGTTACAATCTACCCCCTTAAAATAAGTTTCGTCCTCGAAACTTCAAACTGTTCTTAAGCTCGTAGAGAAAATCCTATCATTTTTCAAAACCTTAGCTCATTAACTTTATATATTAAGCCAACTATCTATTATTAAAGTACAAAGGATAATACCTATATATTATCAAACTTCCACATAAACTATCATACTAGCACACTGTCAACATGCAATAACTTTCAAGTAGAATCCAACTCTTAACACAAGTCAAACACGTCCTTACATACTAAGAAATCATACTAATTCCACCCTCCATAAAAGATTAGTTACGTCCTCGTAACTAAAAGCGTACCTATTGAAATAGGTGGGGATATTGAGCTCGCATCGCATCTTCGGATTCCCAACTAATTTCATCGTCCTTGTGGTTCAACCACAATACCTTCACTAGTTTAACTTCTCCATTCGGAGTGGCTCGAACTACTATCAAGGATCTTCACTAGAACCTCTATATATGACAAGTTATCCTCTAAAGGTAATTCCTTGAGTTTTAAGACATGTGAAGGATCACTAATGTACCGACGAAGCTAAGAGATGTGAAAGACATTATGAACTCAGGCTATCTCCGGAGGCAATGTCGATCTGTAGGCAACTCTACCTACCCTCTCCAGAATTTCATATGGTCCAATAAACTTAGGGCTTAACTTTCCCTTCATCCTGAACCGCATCACTCCCTTTATAGGAGAGACTCTCAGCAGGACTTTCTCACCGACTTCAAACTCTGCATGTCGTCGGTATTTATCTGCATAACTTTTCTGTCTATCTTGGCTGCTTTCAATTTTCTGTTGCATCAACTTCACCTGTTCCACATTTCTTGGATCATTTCAGGATCAAGAATGCAAGCTTCACTAATGTTATTCCAACAAAGAGGACTACAACACTTCCGACCATACAAGGCTTCATATGGGGCCATCCCAATTGAAGAATGATAGTTGTTATTATATGAGAACTCTATCAAGTCAATTTTATCTTCCCACAAGCCCTGGAACTCTAAGGCACATGCCCTCAACATGTCTTCAAGTGTCTGGATTGTCCGCTCTTTGTTCCAACTAGCACAAAATACACATTTGAATCCCCTTCATGAATCACTTTTCGATCAAATTGCCATGGTCTTCCTACAAAAACATGACAAGCACGCATAGGAAGTACATCACACCATATATAGCTCATCTTTGTAGCTTCCAATTAAGAAAGAAAGTAATGCGTGTTTCTTCACCTTTAACCCCGTATCATCAAGCCAACTTAGTTCGTAAGGGTGTGGATGATCCCTCACAACAAGGCTCAACTTCTTCACTACATCTACCGTCACTACATTAGTGTATGAACCACTATAATTGATCATGTTACAAGTGGTTTTTTCACCCACCTTGCAATGACTATGAAACAAGTTCTCCCTTTGTTCTTTGTTGGGAAGGCAATCAACATGTAAAACCCTACTAACAGCACCAATAAGTCTTCCATCATATTTGGCATATGCATCCTCCTCTTCACACTCACCATATTCTTCTTCTTATTACACGAATTCATGAAACTCCTCCTCTTCATTCAAAGTCATAGATTGCCTTATAGTAAGATCTTTCTTGGTTAGACAATTACTAGCAACATGTCCTCTCCCTTCGCACAGGAAACACTTCCTATTCTCTTCAAAAACAATTTTAGGGACAAACACCGTTTGTTTTTCCACCCTTTTCTCATCTTTGGATGCATTGTATTTCTTAAAACCCTCATAGTTATTATTAGAAGATGAATAAGAATGATAAGATGAAGAAGGTTTGCAAGGGTTACCTGTTTTTGCATAGGGAGTTTTCGGGTTTTCTTCTTTCTCATGAGCTTCAAACTCGAGAGCCAATCTACATACATCCTCAAAAAGTATGGTAGCTAGGCACCTCTAATTTCCTTGCAATGGCACGATTCAACCCTTTATGTAACGAGCAATCTTGAGAGCTTCCTTTTCGTCCAAGTCACAAACAAGACATAACTTATTAAACTCCATATTGTACTGCTTCACACTTAATGTATCTTGGCACAAAGCTGTCAATTTGATGTATTGTTTTTGCTTAAAATCAATAGCTAAGAACTTCTCCTTGAGCTTCTCTTTCAACTTAGTCAAACTACTAAGCTTCTCCTTTTCTCTTCTAGCACGCTTAGCTTTCAAGGTTTCAAGCCAAATTTCAGCATACTTGGTTAACTTAATTGAAGCTATCTTGAATCTCCTTCTTTGATCATCAAATCCCCCATAATCACATACCTTCTCCAGTTGCCTAATCCACTCGAGCAAATCATCTAGATTAGTATCACTTGTGAAGTCCTCCAATTTTAACCCTCTATCATCATAGCTAGAATCCACATTAGACTTAATTTGAAAATCAAATTGTTAGTTAAATCACCAAGAGCTTTTGTGATCTTCTCTAACTCACGTTCCATAACAACCAAGTACTAACAACAATAACAAACACACGCCACACAAGAAGCACAACAAATGCTAACACCACTAAAAGATTGAAACTTTAGATAATAAAAGTAACAACTTACTTGGATCTTGAGAGAGTAGAATCCCTTATATCCTCACTCTTCCTGGAAAATCTGATACCACTTGATATGAATGCACAACTCGTATAGTTGAACACTCAAGAACTTCGAACAAGCACAATGAATTTTGAATACAATAACCAAAATAAACACTCCTGAATATTTTAGTTAACTCTTAATCTCACTCTAATCACTCCTGGAATTAAGTAGATTAAACACTGGTTAATTAACAATCCTGAAAATCAAATAATGGTCGAAAATAATTGGAAGGCAGAATTAAAATCAATAACAAGGGTTTTGTCTAAATCATTCATGCCCTTATAATGTAGCATGCTGACATGTTTATTTATAATGACAAGAATCAACTTACCCTCCAATCAACCAAGCCATTCGGCCAATATAGAGTATTTTAGGAAAGTATTCTCCCTTAAATCTAGCCTAAAATCTAGCTAGAACATAAGGGATTAAAAGCTTAAGGAAAGATGGCAAATCCTTCCTTAATTACATAAGGACACACACGGCCAAGTAACCCTCTAAGTTAAGACAACTCTTTCCTAATATACAACCATGACATTAAGACTTAAAGACACTAGTAGAATAAATGCTATTTGTTGCGGTTAAAAAGTGCCCTATTGCTGCGGTTTTGGGCGCGAAGCAATTAAGGGGGCAGTAATAGGTATTAATTATATTGTTGCGGTTTTAAACTGCAGCAATATCTACCAATATTGCTGCGGTTTTAGGCCAAACCGCAGCAATATTATAATTTTTTATCTGATTAACACGTAATATTGCTGCGGTTTCTGGCCAAAACCACAGCAATATGTTGTAGTTATAATAAAAAAAATAGCCATATTGTTGCGGTTTTTGACCAAAACTGCAGCAATAGGTCATTGTTTATGCTAAAATTTATCGCTTACGACGAAATTAAAGTTGTGGGACGTGTTAACCAGATTATGTTAAAGACAATGCGACAAAAGATTGTAAAAGGGGATCAAAGGGATGAACACACAAAAATGGTGACGCGGAAAACCCCAATGAAGGTGGGTAAAAAACCGCGGGTGGTTGGAGATCCACCAAATTAATATAGTTCACTATCTTTCTTTGTGACTTGACTGTCGTTACAAGAGTGCTAAGTTCTCTCTAGTGTTTTTCCAATAATGTTGCGTAAAAAACTCGTCTATGACCTCTCTTTCTCTTTTATATGTCTTCTTCTTTCCCTTGGCTTTTTCAACGAATACAAAAATATATCTACTAATTATTACCTTAATTTTTATGCTTCAATCGTGGTGATCTCTCCCACTTGTGCTCCAACGTCTTGATTCACGCTCCTCAACGGCTTAATTTATGGCTTGTTATACTCCTTCCTTATTTAACCGAACCGTTACTCTTTAATGCCCCAGCTCTAATCTCGCGTCCTCCGCTGTGTCTTTGGGTCATAATTACTTCGTCGCCATGTCAGATGGTATCATGTCATCGAGTCATCGTGTCATCGCGTCAATGTCATCCTGTCAAAAAATTCAGCCATAACAGTTTGCCCCCAATTGTTGAAATCGGGGTGACACAAAACCCATGAGACACTTGTAAAAAATTTCATAAATCAAAAGAAACTCTGTCAAAGTCATTAGGAAATCAAAAAATCATAAGATAAATCTTGCTTTCGTCAATTTATAGAAAAAAAAAATTTCCAAGGGGACACAAGGTAGGAAAGGAGATCTGTTTGAGCGGTTTATTTTTGGTAGTCCAAGAGTCTCAAAATACAAAAGGTAGTTTTGTTTTTTAAATTGTCGTTTTAATTATAACCGTTGGCCCAATTGTCATATTACTCTTTGTTGGCATAAATAACTAAGGCAGTTTTAAATAATTCAATCCTCGCTCCAATTTCATCGAATCTTTCTCTCTCTTTAAGTAAGGCAACTTCCTTAACTTCCATTATTCTCTCCGTCGGAAAAATCGATCGTTTGACACCAGGTAATTTCATACTTTTCCGTTTTCCCTTTAATTCGCGCTACTACTTCTACTGTTTTCATGGCACCTAGTAGACGTAGCATTAGGACCTTTGTAAAGAACCAAGAAAAATCGAAAGGGAAGAGAAAGCTGTAGATCCGAGGGTAGAAAATGAGGATGAACTGTCAACGATGTCTAAGGAGGACCTTTTAAGGTTTTTAGACTTAGGGAATTTGCCTGAAAGTACTGTCATTAGGAACGCCGAGTCTGACGAACCACCAGAATTATGTCCTCACAAATGGGTAGTGCTCTATGAATACCCTTTCAAGATAGGTCTTAGACTTCCCTTCGCCGCTCTGGCAAGGGATCTGATGCAAATTTACCAAATCAGTCCTGGGCAAATTATTCCCCAAGTCTGGAGGATTCTTAATGTCATCGACAGGGTGCAGCGTCATGGGAAGAGGCCTTCACTCTTCACGACCTACTGCTGCACTACGAAATTAGGGTTAAAGCAAAAAATAGGATAGCCCTACATGCAAAGGCGAGGTTAGAACCTCTGGTCGGGGGAATTTAATCAAATGACAGGGGTTGGAAGAACAGGTTGTTTTTGTGAAGAGGTCGTCGCTAGGGAAGCCGGGACGTCTTTGGTTGGCGGCTGGAATGCCGAAGGTGTGTTTATTTTCAGTTCTTTTAAGCTCCTACTGCGTCGTTAACACTAATCTTACATGATTTTTATTGCAGGTCTTAACCCTGAACTACAGTTGCATCGCGACGAGTCTCATAGTCTTTGTGACAAGTTTCTGAAGGTGCCAGAGGAAGATAGGCAGTTCAGAAGGATTTTATTTGCTTCTAAAGACAGTTGTTCATCTATGGCATCTGGTTCTTCTATCTATCTTTTACTTTTAAGTAGGACTTTCCAAGGAAGAACCTCGTGTTACTAACTCTGGTACTCTTGAACATGTTCATCACAGTCGCGTCCTAGGGGGAGTTTGGATGGTCAGGCGCTAGCTGAGATGCTGCGCAAACGTAAGAGGGAGTCCTCTCTTGACGCGGCGTCCCTCTCGTTGGCGTCGACAAAGAAGGACACAACAGTCGTCGTCCATTTGGACGATGAACATGACGTCGCGTCTAAGGCGCGCAAAACTGACTTCCTGGCCCCTCCAGACAAGAGCGGGCCTTCCTACTCTGTGTCCATCCCTAACGACTTCATGTCGTTGGAGAGGTCCATATGGGCTGAGGCTGACAGGTTCCTTTTTCCCAGCGCAATGGAGAGGATCAAGGACCATACTCTTCCTCGCATGATGTCAGACGGGCTAGAACTTTTATTTCAGGTATAGACACTTGTTTTTCCTTTGAGACACTAATATGCTATTTATGATAATGACTTACTGTAACAGCCCGTTTTCTCGAGCTGCTAGGTAAATACAATTAAGATCCACTAATCACAATCAATGCTTAATAAGCCTCGAAATAAACATTTACTCGCAGCGGAAACATAACCTTACAAATCGATCCTGGACCTGTGGGTTATTGGCCCACAAAACAAAATCCCTAAAATAACACAATTATCTCAACTAGATTCCCAAATATTATATACAAAGGAACAATAAATAACTGTTCTCTAATCAACTAACTAGAATACAATCTCAATCCTTTACAAAACGTAATCATATTCTTGCTCCACTTTCATTCCCGAGCTCTGGATACCAAGCTTGCAAATTCAGGGAAGAAATACAAAACAAACAAAATTCCAAAATGAGTGGAAAACTCGTAACCTTTACTTCAGCCCGTTATAAACATTTTATTTCTCAAATCATTTTCGTTTTGTAATGACGCTGGCATAGCTCACGCTCTTAAACAAATCAGTGGCAAGTACAAGCTTTGGACAAAAGGACAAATGACAAATGCTGCCTCCAAGCTGCGCTATGGAGTCCAGCAACACTACCCCAAAGTTCGCAATGGAGCGTAGCCGACCTGTACCTGGTCAAAAGAGTAACCCTCCTCCACCCATACGTTGCCCACTTACTATTTTAAGTTCATAAACTAAGCCAGCAAAACATTTTCGTATTCATATTCATCGAATAATATTTCATAATCAACTCACAACTTCACACTCATAACTATGGCCATAGTACGAACTTATTTATTGAAAAGAGAACACAAATGTTCACACACACACACAAGGGCATGAGTAAATGATTTTACTAAACATAAAAGTTACCTGAACGCATTCCAATTCCAACAACACCTTCAATAATCTTCATCTCCAAATGAGATTCAATTCCATAATCATCCTCCAAGAATCACCTCACAATAATAACGATAATTAATAACTATTCTCAAACTAATCTCAACTACCAACTAAAACCATAACCAATTCTAATCAAGAAATTATTAACCTTCAGCATCCTCATTCCATATATAATCCTCAAATCATAATTCTAAATTATAGATTTGAACTAACTAAACCACTTTCAACCAAAATGAGATACATACCTCTTCAAAACTCTTCTTTAACTACAAAAGTTTTAGTAAGAAATCGTTCCTTTTGAAATACAGCATATCAACTATCTCAAGCAGTCAATACGGCTCCTCAATGAAACCGCAATCTACAATATAAACATATATGTACTCATTAAGTAATAATAGACTTGGCTTAACTAGTTAATGAGCTTTGCTTAACTCTAGTTTTATAAATTATGAGCCTCACTTCAAATGACATAACTAACTAATACTAAAATACTAAAATCTCTCTTAGTTTATATAAAACCAACACCTAAGCTTCGTAATATTATTTAGATACTTAAAAATCCATTAGGAAAAACATTCAAACTTAAAACACTCAAAACTAGATTTATTAATTTCAGCAGAAAATTAAAATGGGAATAACGTCCTCATTCGAACTCCAAATCAAGTGTTTATTGAGCCTAACTTGATTAGAATTTTGATATGAACAACTTTTGTGAAATAGTATTTTTGCGAAAAACGCCCGAAAACTGTTGGAAAACATGAATTACGAAACTGACTTGTGCTTTCTACGAATTTCAAGTATAGTTCATAAACTCATATTATCATGAAACAGTCTCACTCAATCAAACTACACCCAACATTCGCAATCAAAAACCCCCTAATTCAATTTCAATTATAAAAACCCTAACTTCATAAACTTTGAGAAAACTAAAATTAAATTAAGAACTTAACTTACCCACTACTATGGAAGATTGATGGTGAAGAAAGCTTGTGAAATCGACCCTTAAAACGCACCCCAAACCTCAAACGCACCGGAATCCGACTTTTTTGTTGAACCTATTCCTCACGGTGCCGCTTGCCGCCAGTTCGAGATTGTTGTGTTGTGGTTGAGGCGCCGGAAAGATAGAGAGGTTGAAGGTGGTAGTGTTCTTTGTGTGATGAAGATTGTGAGAGCTTGATGGAGAAGATGAAGATGGAAGGAAACGTTATGAACGTAAGTTTAATTTGTTTCCCTTCTTTTCTTTTCTTATTCTTTTTTTTCCCCATTTCCTTTTTAACATGAATACTACTCCATTCCTTTTTCCAAATAACTATATAGATATATAATATTTCCTTATTAATACTTAAACTCTTCACTAAACTTAACCCACTAAATTCATAAACATTTATATTTTTATATTTTTTTTAAAAAAAAATAATTCCTACATTAAAATATTAAATACTCCCTCCATCCCAAAATATAGTTCCCATTTCCTTTTTTTCACGGTAATTTATGCAAGTAGAATATAAGAGGGATAATAAAGATTTTTTGTTTATTTAAATAAATGTTGTATGGGAAAAGATGATTTTAGGAGAGAGAATGGAGAATAACTGGTGAAAGAGCATTAATTGTAACATTTTGGTTGAATAAACAAAGGAAAAAACAAATTTCAAGAAGAAAATAAATGATGGGACACGGTTTTTCTAGAAAAATTACGGAAAAATGTGCAACTAAATATGAAAATGGGAACTATATTTTGGGACACCCAAAATGGAAATGGGAACTATATTTTGGGACGGAGGGAGTATGAAATAATTAAAAGAAATAATTTATTTTCAGTAGAATAAATATTAGTTACATTCCCAAAAACTGGGGTGTTACAATCTACCCCCTTAAAATAAGTTTCGTCCTCGAAACTTCAAACTGTTCTTAAGCTCGTAGAGAAAATCCTATCATTTTTCAAAACCTTAGCTCATTAACTTTATATATTAAGCCAACTATCTATTATTAAAGTACAAAGGATAATACCTATATATTATCAAACTTCCACATAAACTATCATACTAGCACACTGTCAACATGCAATAACTTTCAAGTAGAATCCAACTCTTAACACAAGTCAAACACGTCCTTACATACTAAGAAATCATACTAATTCCACCCTCCATAAAAGATTAGTTACGTCCTCGTAACTAAAAGCGTACCTATTGAAATAGGTGGGGATATTGAGCTCGCATCGCATCTTCGGATTCCCAACTAATTTCATCGTCCTTGTGGTTCAACCACAATACCTTCACTAGTTTAACTTCTCCATTCGGAGTGGCTCGAACTACTATCAAGGATCTTCACTAGAACCTCTATATATGACAAGTTATCCTCTAAAGGTAATTCCTTGAGTTTTAAGACATGTGAAGGATCACTAATGTACCGACGAAGCTAAGAGATGTGAAAGACATTATGAACTCAGGCTATCTCCGGAGGCAATGTCGATCTGTAGGCAACTCTACCTACCCTCTCCAGAATTTCATATGGTCCAATAAACTTAGGGCTTAACTTTCCCTTCATCCTGAACCGCATCACTCCCTTTATAGGAGAGACTCTCAGCAGGACTTTCTCACCGACTTCAAACTCTGCATGTCGTCGGTATTTATCTGCATAACTTTTCTGTCTATCTTGTGCTGCTTTCAATTTTCTGTTGCATCAACTTCACCTGTTCCACAGTTTCTTGGATCATTTCAGGATCAAGAATGCAAGCTTCACTAATGTTATTCCAACAAAGAGGACTACAACACTTCCGACCATACAAGGCTTCATATGGGGCCATCCCAATTGAAGAATGATAGTTGTTATTATATGAGAACTCTATCAAGTCAATTTTATCTTCCCACAAGCCCTGGACTCTAAGGCACATGCCCTCAACATGTCTTCAAGTGTCTGGATTGTCCGCTCTTTGTTCCAACTAGCACAAAATACACATTTGAATCCCCTTCATGAATCACTTTTCGATCAAATTGCCATGGTCTTCCTACAAAAACATGACAAGCACGCATAGGAAGTACATCACACCATATATAGCTCATCTTTGTAGCTTCCAATTAAGAAAGAAAGTAATGCGTGTTTCTTCACCTTTAACCCCGTATCATCAAGCCAACTTAGTTCGTAAGGGTGTGGATGATCCCTCACAACAAGGCTCAACTTCTTCACTACATCTACCGTCACTACATTAGTGTATGAACCACTATAATTGATCATGTTACAAGTGGTTTTTTCACCCACCTTGCAATGACTATGAAACAAGTTCTCCCTTTGTTCTTTGTTGGGAAGGCAATCAACATGTAAAACCCTACTAACAGCACCAATAAGTCTTCCATCATATTTGGCATATGCATCCTCCTCTTCACACTCACCATATTCTTCTTCTTATTACACGAATTCATGAAACTCCTCCTCTTCATTCAAAGTCATAGATTGCCTTATAGTAAGATCTTTCTTGGTTAGACAATTACTAGCAACATGTCCTCTCCCTTCGCACAGGAAACACTTCCTATTCTCTTCAAAAACAATTTTAGGGACAAACACCGTTTGTTTTTCCACCCTTTTCTCATCTTTGGATGCATTGTATTTCTTAAAACCCTCATAGTTATTATTAGAAGATGAATAAGAATGATAAGATGAAGAAGGTTTGCAAGGGTTACCTGTTTTTGCATAGGGAGTTTTCGGGTTTTCTTCTTTCTCATGAGCTTCAAACTCGAGAGCCAATCTACATACATCCTCAAAAAGTATGGTAGCTAGGCACCTCTAATTTCCTTGCAATGGCACGATTCAACCCCTTTATGTAACGAGCAATCTTGAGAGCTTCCTTTTCGTCCAAGTCACAAACAAGACATAACTTATTAAACTCCATATTGTACTGCTTCACACTTAATGTATCTTGGCACAAAGCTGTCAATTTGATGTATTGTTTTTGCTTAAAATCAATAGCTAAGAACTTCTCCTTGAGCTTCTCTTTCAACTTAGTCAAACTACTAAGCTTCTCCTTTTCTCTTCTAGCACGCTTAGCTTTCAAGGTTTCAAGCCAAATTTCAGCATACTTGGTTAACTTAATTGAAGCTATCTTGAATCTCCTTCTTTGATCATCAAATCCCCCATAATCACATACCTTCTCCAGTTGCCTAATCCACTCGAGCAAATCATCTAGATTAGTATCACTTGTGAAGTCCTCCAATTTTAACCCTCTATCATCATAGCTAGAATCCACATTAGACTTAATTTGAAAATCAAATTGTTAGTTAAATCACCAAGAGCTTTTGTGATCTTCTCTAACTCACGTTCCATAACAACCAAGTACTAACAACAATAACAAACACACGCCACACAAAGAAGCACAACAAATGCTAACACCACTAAAAGATTGAAACTTTAGATAATAAAAGTAACAACTTACTTGGATCTTGAGAGAGTAGAATCCCTTATATCCTCACTCTTCCTGGAAAATCTGATACCACTTGATATGAATGCACAACTCGTATAGTTGAACACTCAAGAACTTCGAACAAGCACAATGAATTTTGAATACAATAACCAAAATAAACACTCCTGAATATTTTAGTTAACTCTTAATCTCACTCTAATCACTCCTGGAATTAAGTAGATTAAACACTGGTTAATTAACAATCCTGAAAATCAAATAATGGTCGAAAATAATTGGAAGGCAGAATTAAAATCAATAACAAGGGTTTTGTCTAAATCATTCATGCCCTTATAATGTAGCATGCTGACATGTTTATTTATAATGACAAGAATCAACTTACCCTCAATCAACCAAGCCATTCGGCCAATATAGAGTATTTTAGGAAAGTATTCTCCCTTAAATCTAGCCTAAAATCTAGCTAGAACATAAGGGATTAAAAGCTTAAGGAAAGATGGCAAATCCTTCCTTAATTACATAAGGACACACACGGCCAAGTAACCCTCTAAGTTAAGACAACTCTTTCCTAATATACAACCATGACATTAAGACTTAAAGACACTAGTAGAATAAATGCTATTTGTTGCGGTTAAAAGTGCCCTATTGCTGCGGTTTTGGGCGCGAAGCAATTAAGGGGGCAGTAATAGGTATTAATTATATTGTTGCGGTTTTAAACTGCAGCAATATCTACCAATATTGCTGCGGTTTTTAGGCCAAACCGCAGCAATATTATAATTTTTTATCTGATTAACACGTAATATTGCTGCGGTTTCTGGCCCAAAACCACAGCAATATGTTGTAGTTATAATAAAAAAAATAGCCATATTGTTGCGGTTTTTGACCAAAACTGCAGCAATAGGTCATTGTTTATGCTAAAATTTATCGCTTACGACGAAATTAAAGTTGTGGGACGTGTTAACCAGATTATGTTAAAGACAATGCGACAAAAGATTGTAAAAGGGGATCAAAGGGGATGAACACACAAAAATGGTGACGCGGAAAACCCCAATGAAGGTGGGTAAAAAACCGCGGGTGGTTGGAGATCCACCAAATTAATATAGTTCACTATCTTTCTTTGTGACTTGACTGTCGTTACAAGAGTGCTAAGTTCTCTCTAGTGTTTTTCCAATAATGTTGCGTAAAAAACTCGTCTATGACCTCTCTTTCTCTTTTATATGTCTTCTTCTTTCCCTTGGCTTTTTCAACGAATACAAAAATATATCTACTAATTATTACCTTAATTTTTATGCTTCAATCGTGGTGATCTCTCCCACTTGTGCTCCAACGTCTTGATTCACGCTCCTCAACGGCTTAATTTATGGCTTGTTATACTCCTTCCTTATTTAACCGAACCGTTACTCTTTAATGCCCCAGCTCTAATCTCGCGTCCTCCGCTGTGTCTTTGGGTCATAATTACTTCGTCGCCATGTCAGATGGTATCATGTCATCGAGTCATCGTGTCATCGCGTCAATGTCATCCTGTCAAAAAATTCAGCCATAACAGTTTGCCCCCAATTGTTGAAATCGGGGTGACACAAAACCCATGAGACACTTGTAAAAAATTTCATAAATCAAAAGAAACTCTGTCAAAGTCATTAGGGAAATCAAAAAATCATAAGATAAATCTTGCTTTCGTCAATTTATAGAAAAAAAAAATTTCCAAGGGGACACAAGGTAGGAAAGGAGATCTGTTTGAGCGGTTTATTTTTGGTAGTCCAAGAGTCTCAAAATACAAAAGGTAGTTTTGTTTTTTAAATTGTCGTTTTAATTATAACCGTTGGCCCAATTGTCATATTACTCTTTGTTGGCATAAATAACTAAGGCAGTTTTAAATAATTCAATCCTCGCTCCAATTTCATCGAATCTTTCTCTCTCTTTAAGTAAGGCAACTTCCTTAACTTCCATTATTCTCTCCGTCGGAAAAATCGATCGTTTGACACCAGGTAATTTCATACTTTTCCGTTTTCCCTTTAATTCGCGCTACTACTTCTACTGTTTTCATGGCACCTAGTAGACGTAGCATTAGGACCTTTGTAAAGAACCAAGAAAAATCGAAAGGGAAAGAGAAAGCTGTAGATCCGAGGGTAGAAAATGAGGATGAACTGTCAACGATGTCTAAGGAGGACCTTTTAAGGTTTTTAGACTTAGGGAATTTGCCTGAAAGTACTGTCATTAGGAACGCCGAGTCTGACGAACCACCAGAATTATGTCCTCACAAATGGGTAGTGCTCTATGAATACCCTTTCAAGATAGGTCTTAGACTTCCCTTCGCCGCTCTGGCAAGGGATCTGATGCAAATTTACCAAATCAGTCCTGGGCAAATTATTCCCCAAGTCTGGAGGATTCTTAATGTCATCGACAGGGTGGCAGCGTCATGGGAAGAGGCCTTCACTCTTCACGACCTACTGCTGCACTACGAAATTAGGGTTAAAGCAAAAAATAGGATAGCCCTACATGCAAAGGCGAGGTTAGAACCTCTGGTCGGGGGAATTTAATCAAATGACAGGGGTTGGAAGAACAGGTTTGTTTTTGTGAAGAGGTCGTCGCTAGGGGAAGCCGGGACGTCTTTGGTTGGCGGCTGGAATGCCGAAGGTGTGTTTATTTTCAGTTCTTTTAAGTTCCTACTGCGTCGTTAACACTAATCTTACATGATTTTTATTGCAGGTCTTAACCCTGAACTACAGTTGCATCGCGACGAGTCTCATAGTCTTTGTGACAAGTTTCTGAAGGTGCCAGAGGAAGATAGGCAGTTCAGAAGGATTTTATTTGCTTCTAAAGACAGTTGTTCATCTATGGCATCTGGTTCTTCTATCTATCTTTTACTTTTAAGTAGGACTTTCCAAGGAAGAACCTCGTGTTACTAACTCTGGTACTCTTGAACATGTTCATCACAGTCGCGTCCTAGGGGGAGTTTGGATGGTCAGGCGCTAGCTGAGATGCTGCGCAAACGTAAGAGGGAGTCCTCTCTTGACGCGGCGTCCCTCTCGTTGGCGTCGACAAAGAAGGACACAACAGTCGTCGTCCATTTGGACGATGAACATGACGTCGCGTCTAAGGCGCGCAAAACTGACTTCCTGGCCCCTCCAGACAAGAGCGGGCCTTCCTACTCTGTGTCCATCCCTAACGACTTCATGTCGTTGGAGAGGTCCATATGGGCTGAGGCTGACAGGTTCCTTTTTCCCAGCGCAATGGAGAGGATCAAGGACCATACTCTTCCTCGCATGATGTCAGACGGGCTAGAACTTTTATTTCAGGTATAGACACTTGTTTTTCCTTTGAGACACTAATATGCTATTTATGATAATGACTTACTGTAACAGCCCGTTTTCTCGAGCTGCTAGGTAAATACAATTAAGATCCACTAATCACAATCAATGCTTAATAAGCCTCGAAATAAACATTTACTCGCAGCGGAAACATAACCTTACAAATCGATCCTGGACCTGTGGGTTATTGGCCCACAAAACAAAATCCCTAAAATAACACAATTATCTCAACTAGATTCCCAAATATTATATACAAAGGAACAATAAATAACTGTTCTCTAATCAACTAACTAGAATACAATCTCAATCCTTTACAAAACGTAATCATATTCTTGCTCCACTTTCATTCCCGAGCTCTGGATACCAAGCTTGCAAATTCAGGGAAGAAATACAAAACAAACAAAATTCCAAAATGAGTGGAAAACTCGTAACCTTTACTTCAGCCCGTTATAAACATTTTATTTTCTCAAATCATTTTCGTTTTGTAATGACGCTGGCATAGCTCACGCTCTTAAACAAATCAGTGGCAAGTACAAGCTTTGGACAAAAGGACAAATGACAAATGCTGCCTCCAAGCTGCGCTATGGAGTCCACAACACTACCCCAAAGTTCGCAATGGAGCGTAGCCGACCTGTACCTGGTCAAAAGAGTAACCCTCCTCCACCCATACGTTGCCCACTTACTATTTTAAGTTCATAAACTAAGCCAGCAAAACAGTTTTCGTATTCATATTCATCGAATAATATTTCATAATCAACTCACAACTTCACACTCATAACTATGGCCATAGTACGAACTTATTTATTGAAAAGAGAACACAAATGTTCACACACACACACAAGGGCATGAGTAAATGATTTTACTAAACATAAAAGTTACCTGAACGCATTCCAATTCCAACAACACCTTCAATAATCTTCATCTCCAAATGAGATTCAATTCCATAATCATCCTCCAAGAATCACCTCACAATAATAACGATAATTAATAACTATTCTCAAACTAATCTCAACTACCAACTAAAACCATAACCAATTCTAATCAAGAAATTATTAACCTTCAGCATCCTCATTCCATATATAATCCTCAAATCATAATTCTAAATTATAGATTTGAACTAACTAAACTTAACTCTTGCCAAACTAATTCAACATCATCTTTTCTTTTATAAATCAACACAACTACAACACCAACAACAGCACAACGACAACACAAACAGCCACCACAACGACCACACACACTACACAACACCATACCAACCACCACAACTCCACAATAGCCCATTACAGAACAACCAACAACAAACCAAAACCATGGCACATCACCACCACCACAACAATATAACAATAGCAACAAAAACAATAACTAGGACTTGATATTTGCAAACTCTAATAAGAAATCAAAAATTGAAAGAAAGGCGGTGTGATTTACCTCTGCTCACAAGAGCAGCGAAGAATAGAGGGATGAAGGCGGGGTTTCGAAGCTTCGGTACCCAGCGGTGGAGCACCGACGAACTACTAAACACCGACGAGAAGAGGAAAATAACGGCAACAGTAGCACAAGCGACGGCAAGGCGACGCGGGTGACGCGAGAGCAGCGTCGAGCAAGGGCGCCTAGGGGCGGGGATCGAATTGCGAGGAGAGTGAAAGGAAAGAAGAAGCAGCAACAACAAATACTTCAGTGGCAACAACAGAAAAACAGAACCGCGCATCACCGGCGATGCTCTGGCGACGAAAAGAAATGGCGGCGAGGCAAAGCACAGGGGAGGAGAGAGACACGAATGGGGTTGAGGTTTCACTGGGTTGGGGGTTTCTTTCATGGGAGAGAGAGAGTGGTAATTTGAGTTTTGGGGTTTTGATCCTGTTCACCGCCAAACAAATAAGAGAAGAATTTTGGTTTTGTTCCTTACGGAATTCAACCGACAAAAGGACGAGTACAAGACCGACTTTGACTTCCTAATTTGGCCAAATACCGCTCAATTTAGTCGCACATAAGACCTAAAATAATTTTAATAATAATAATAACAATAATAATAATAATAATAATCTCATATAATTAAATAAATAAATATATTACAAACACGACCATATAATTAAAATCCAACTCAAATAAAATAAGATTTTTGAAATCCAACTCAAAGGTACTTAAAAACAGGGCTATTACACTTACGACTCTCCAAATGACACGCATCGTGTCCTTTTTTTGTAGTTTTCTCAGCATCTCCTGATGGCTAAGAGGGAAATCCCATCTCTGCTGAAGGGTCATTTGACCATGAAGCAAAGAATGGAAAAGGCTGAACTGGACGCAAAGTCCAAAGGCGCTGAAGTGGAGTCTTACAAGAAGACTATGGAGGAGATGGGGGGAAACTCTGAAGAAGAATGGAGAGGAGCTGGAAGAGATCAGGCAGAAGGCGGCTAAGCTGGAAGAATCTTCGCGTGAGGATATCTCAGCACTCCAGGCGACCGTTGACGCACAGAAAAATGAGATGGAGATGCTCGAGGCTGAAGTGACAACTAGGGTCAGGGATACGCTGATGCACCAGTTTCTGATGAAGAGTACGGCGTCGTGGACGCCACATAAAGATATTGACCTATTCCTCAAGTACATGGGGTCCATGAAGGATCTGATGGACGAAGAGGACTTGGCTGCGACGGTGGACTCTTCATCAAAGGTTGATGAAAACGCCCCGTCTTGTGCCGGGTTCATAGCGTCAAACGTGCCACCTGACCCTGAGACTGAGAAGGAAGCTCCCGCCACTGTCTTACCAGCTGCTGCGTCAGAGAAGGAGGGAGCTGAAGACGTCTCTGTCGTTTAAACTTTGAGCAATCTATATTATGCCTTTGCTACTAAACTTTTAATCAAACTCTGCTTTAGGTTACTCGAAAGAGTGACTATTTGTATTATACTTTTAGGTCACCCATGGGGGTGACCATAACTTTTTATCGTTTTAAACTTCTTGTTTTTGGGTCACCTAAGGGGGTGACCATTACGTTGATGCTTTTGGATTTCAGCAAAATTGATCTTATGTCCTTGCTTTATACCTCATGTATGTGTCTCAGTCGTTATTCTGACGTTTCTAGAGGATGGTCGGGCGCTCAGTAAGCCATCGTTAGTCGTTCAGACGTAATGTTTGGACTTAGTAAAAGCCATCATTGGTCGTTCAGACGTATCGTTCGGACTTAGTAAGAGCCATCATTGGCCGTTCAGACGTATCGTTTGGACTAAATGACTTTATAATACATATAGGAAATACATAAAAACTTACATGTGTTTGTCAAAGAGATAGACGAGATGTCGTCAGCAGTTAAAGACTTTACAGGGTAGCAAAAAATCGTCGCAACATTAATAAGATGGTTGGGAGCAACTTCCCTGCAATTCAACAATACCCAGTGAGAGAACACTACTGTCGCTAGCAACTAGCGACACAGATATAATAGCATTACCATCTATCTATATCTCTATATATGTATATATATCTATAGTTTTTTTTTCTTTTTTTTTTACGACTGGGAAAACAAAGCTTGCTACTTAGCTTAAAAGTAGTATCGTTTGAGGTGTGTGGCATTCCAGCTACGTGGCACGGAGCTTCCATCATGTCGGACCAATTGTTAGGCTCGGTTGCCTATCACTTTACTAATTTGATATGGTCCTTCCCACTTCTGTCCTAGCTTACCAGCGTTAGCCTATTGTGTTTTCTGGAATACTTTCCTTAGGACCCAATCTCCTTCGACGAAGGATTTGGCTTGGACGTTTTTGTTAAAGCTCCTTGCTACTATTTGCTGCTGGGCCGCCATGCGTACCAACGCCGCGTCCTGCAACTCCTCAATGGTATCTACGTCGTTTATCAATTCATCGCGGTTCTGTTGCTCTGTCGCTAGGCTGCACCTCGCAGTTGGGACGCTCACCTCCGAAGTCAGGACAACCTCACAACCATAGACTAGGGAGAACGGTATTTGTCCAGTCACAGTGCGTGGTGTCGTGCGATTTGCCCATAAGATGGAAGGCAACGCCTCCGCCCATTTACCTTTCTTGGTCGTGAGTCGCTTCTTCAAAGAGTCAATGATCGTTTTGTTGCTGGACTCAGCCTGTCCATTGGCTTGCGGGTATCTTGGTGCTGACGTTAGCAACGCTATGCCCCATTCATCGCAGAAACCTCTTGCCTCGTTGCTAATGAACTGCGACCCATTGTCGCATACTATCTCGGACGGAACACCAAACCTGCAAAAGATGTTAGTGTATATAAAAGAAATTACTTCCTTATCGCGTACCTGTTGAAAAGGACCTGCTTCAATCCACTTAGAAAAGTAGTCAGTTAGTGCCAACATAAAGACGTTCTGACCTGGGGCTGGAGGTAATTTGCCAACTATGTCCATGCCCCATTTCATGAAAGGCCAAGGTGTTAGAGTAGGATGCAAATGTTCACAAGGTTTGTGCGTCATACCTGCATGTCGTTGACAACTATCGCACTTGGCGACATACCTTATTGTGTCCTTCCTCATTGTTGGCTAATAATAGCCCATTCGCAATGCTCTGTTGGATATGTTGCGACCTCCTGAGTGATTGCCACAAGTGTCTTTATGCATGTCCTTCAGGACTTGCCCCCACCGATCCTTCTCCCAACAACGCAGGTAGGGGCCCGCGACAGATTTTTTGAGCAGTACTCCCTGAATGAGTACGTATCGCGACGCCTTGAACCGAATTCTGCGTGCTTCCGTCTTATCTGTTGGGAGTACATCGTTAGCAAGGAAATCATGAAGTAGTTTTGTCCAACTGACACTTACTTCCTCGGCATCAGGGTCGCTTTCAGATGCGAGATTATCGACGTACTGACGAACTCATGGTTGTCTCGAAGCTGTTCAACCGTCGTTGTGACAGCGTCCCCAATACTCCTTGCGAAAGCAGGGTTTGTCAAATCAACAATAGGGACGGATGTAAACAAAACGTCCCTTAAAGAGGATCCGAGATTGGCCAATGCATCTGCTTTCGTATTCTGGTCTCTAGGTATCTGCAAAATGTCAAATGGATTAAACACTTTACTCTTACTCTGAGCTATCTCTAGATACATGGCCATTTTAGAGTCTTTTACTGCGAATTCGCCCTTGACTTGGCTGACTATCAGCAGTGAATCGCTGAAGACTTTCAATGTTTTCATTCCCATGTTCTCTGCTAACGTCATTCCTGCTATGAGCGCCTCGTACTCGGCTTCGTTATTCGTTGCTCTAAATTCACAGCAAATGCCTCGCACTATCTTGCCCCCTTGTGGCGACTTTAGCACAATGCCTAGACCTGCACCACGAAAATTAGAAGATCCATCAACAAATAGTACCCAAGAGTCATCGTTTACTTGGTTAATCTTTGCGACTTCGTCGTTTGCAAGCTTTTCTAGCTCTGGGCTGAAGTCTGCCACAAAATCTGCCAAAGCTTGTGACTTGATAGCGGTTCTTGGATGAAACTGGATATTATACGCACTGAGTGCTATTGCCCACTTGCTCATTCGTCCTGTCAATTCTGGGTGTCGCAAAACAGACTTGATAGGATAATTAGTCATAACGACAACAGTATGTGTTTCAAAATAGTGCCTAACCTTTTTAACAGCTACGACTATAGCCAAAATGAGCTTTTCTAATGAAGAGTACCTGGTCTCCGCGTCTAGCAGAGACTTACTGACATAGTAGATTGGTAGCTGCTGGTTTTCCGTTTCCGTTACTGACAAAGTAACCTGCCGTCGCGACGACCATTGCATCTATATGAGGGAGAGGGAATGGATCCTTGGGACGTGCTTTGTTCAAATCTGTGAAGTCGATGTAGACTCTCCACTTCCCATTCTTTTTGCCGCCACCACGATATTGGCTAACCAATCTGGATACTTCACCTCGCGGATCTTTCCGGTATCGATCAGCTTTTGAACCTCGTTGTTGATGACTTGATTCCTTTCAGGCGCGAATTTGCGTTTTTTCTGCTTTACAGGCTTGTGAGCGAGGTCGACGTTGAGCTTATGCGTAATGATGTCAGGGCTGTTTTATGTCATATCTTCATGGGACCAAGCAAAACAATCTTGGTTAGCTTTCAAAAAACCAACTAACTGACCTCGTATTTCTTGCGACAATGTCGCTCCGATTCGAACGACGCGATCGGGGATGCACTAGGGGAAAAAACAGAAAGTGCTGCGCAGGAAGGGCTGCGCTTTTCGTAAAAGCGCAGGATGGGTTGCGCTTTTCGTAAAAGCGCAGCCCTACTAGTGAAGGGTTGCGCTTTTTTTAAAAAGCGCAGCCCTACATAGCAGAAGGGCTGCGCTTTTTCCTAAAAGCGCAGCCCTTCACCTAGTAGGGCTGCGCTTTTAGGAAAAGCGCAACCCTTCTGTAGGTAAGAAGGGCTGTGCTTTTCTAAAAAGCGCAGCCATACTAAGTGAAGGGCTGCGCTTTTTAAAAAAGCGCAGCCCTTCTACTATGTAGGGCTCTGCTTTTTAAAAAAAGCGCAGCCCTTCTTGAAAAAATTTGAAAAAAAAAAAGTTCGCGGGCTTCAAATATTAAGCGGGATTCGTCAAATATATTATCCCACATTCTCTCTCCTCTCTCACGTCCCTCATTATTCCTTTCCTCCTTCTCTCTCATCCTCTTTCTCTCTCATCCTCTCTTCTCTCTCAAAAACTCCCATAAACATTTGCGACAAAAAGCCTGAAATGATTTGCACTAAACATGCCGACGGAGTCCGATTGCCTATTGTGATACCTTTTCGGAAGCGGAACGGGCCAACGAGTCAAACTCATCGCTACGCCGTGATGTTTAGGCTTTTTAAGTCATCTGAGTTCGTTTAAGCCTCCAAATAGGCATTTTAAGTTTTTCAGAAATTTTTTTTCCCTTAAATTATGTATTAGGGTTTTGTTTTATGTATTTCAACATTATTAGGTTAATGTTTGGAGGTAGATCTTGTATTTTCAGATCTATAATGTTCTTGTATACTTCTCTTTGTTTATTTTGATTAATGTTCTTGTATACTTCTCTTTGTTTTGATGAATGTTCTTGTATACTTCTCTTTGTTTTGATTAATGTTCTTGTATACTTCTCTTTGTTTTGATTAATGTTCTTGTATACTTCTCTTTGTTTTGATTAATGTTCTTGTATACTTCTCTTTGTTTTGATTAATGTTCTTGTATACTTCTCTTTGTTTTGATTAATGTTCTTGTATTTTCATCTTTGTTTTGATTAATGTTCTTGTATTTTCAGATCTATAATTTCTTGTATTAGTTTTTGTTCTTTTTTTTCATTTTCGTTTCATTCAATTTTTTTTTTTTTTTTGGGTTTAGTACTTTCATTTTCGTTTCGTTTCTCTTCTCTTCTGTTTAATTTCAGAAAATGTGAGATTATGAGTAAAAAAATGTCAACTTTTTTTTTTTTTTTTTTTTTTTTGGGAGGAAGGGCTGCGCTAGTTAGGAAAAAGAGCAGCCCTTCTAGCTCAGAAGGGCTGTGCTTTTTCCTAAGCGCAGGCCTTCTAAGCTAGAAGGGCTGCCCTTTTTCTAACTAGCACAGCCCTTCTAGCTTAAGGGTTGCGCTTTTCTAGCGCAGCCCTACTTAAAAAGTGAAGGGCTGCTACTGAAAGGGTTGTTGTCAAAAAGCGCAGCCCTACAGGCCTTTTT